>NC_079205.1:64135271-64303177 GCF_026745355.1 Beta vulgaris subsp. vulgaris | reverse complement strand
ATTCAGAATATCACCGTTTCACTTAAAATAATCTTAATTATGGGTTATTATAAAATAATCTAAATTATTGGGAGTATTTTCTCAAAATAATCCAAATTTTTAATTATCCTATATATAATAGACCCAAAAGGGATCATTGAAGGGAAGAAAAATAGAAGTTTGGATTATTTAGGAAAGGTACTCCAAATAGTTTAGATTATTTCAGAATAACCCAAAATTGAAATTATTTGAACAGAACGGTCATAGTTGAGATTATTTTTGTCAATTTTGCCATTTATAAATCATGTTGGAGTATCATGTAGTAGTGATTGTATAATTCTATTATTTTTTTTTCTTTTACTATTGAGAAAAGCATCCGAAGGTCCTGTTACCAACTCCCAAGTCCTAACTTATCCTGATAATTTACTCTAGGACCCAGCATCAGCTAAGAATATTGAACTCCACCAATCAAAGTTGTGTTGTTGACAATTCTAAGATTGAAAAAAATTGGAATTAATGATATATGCCCTTTATCCAGGCTGTTTTCTACTATGTATCATTGTTACTTCGTTAGCTACTCTTTTATTGCTTTCCTATATAAAGGAATATCACTGCCACTTATTCTACCAAGGAACTCGATATTCCCAAAAACAACCACCCAAAAGATGGGAAACAATGGAGGGCCAAGGCATTTGCCTTGGCTGGGGAAGGGTTACACCTTAATGTTATGCCTATTTTTCACTAGCGCTCTAGCCACGGATCCTTACATGTATGTTTCCCCTCCGCCGCCTCATCACGGCCACCAAGGCCACCCTTACAAACACCATGGTCATGTCAAGTCTCCGCCACCACCATCTCCGGCTTACCATTACAAATCTCCACCCCCACCATCACCTTCACCGCCACCTCCTTACGTCTATAAATCTCCACCACCACCCGTTCATTCACCACATCCTCCGTATTATTACAAGTCACCACCCCCACCATCGCCTTCACCCCCACCTCCCTACGTCTATAAATCACCACCACCACCCATGCATTCACCACCTCCGCCATATTACTACAAGTCACCACCTCCTCCATCGCCTTCACCACCACCTCCTTACGTCTATAAATCACCACCACCGCCCATGCATTCACCACCTCCCCCATATTACTACAAGTCACCACCCCCACCATTGCCTTCACCACCACCTCCTTATGTATATAAATCTCCACCACCACCTGTTCATTCACCACTTCCTCCCTATGTTTATAAATCTCCACCACCACCCATGCATTCACCACTTCCTCCATATTACTACAAGTCACCACCTCCACCATCGCCTTCCCCACCACCTCCATATTACTACAAGTCACCACCCCCACCATCACCTTCACCACCACCTCCTTACGTCTATAAATCTCCACCACCACCCATGCAATCACCACCTCCTCCTCCATACTACTACAAGTCACCACCCCCACCATCACCTTCTCCACCACCTCCTTATGTCTATAAATCTCCACCACCACCCAAGCATTCACCACCTCCATATTACTACAAGTCACCACCACCACCATCACCGTCTCCTCCTCCTCCCTACGTCTACAAATCTCCACCACATCCAATGAAGTCACCTCCACCTCCATACCACTATTCATCTCCACCACCTCCAAAGAAGTCTCCTCCACCATACTACTACAAGTCTCCCCCTCCACCAATAAAATCACCTCCTCCACCTATTTACCACTACAAGTCACCACCCCCTCCAAAGAAATCCCCATCACCGCCGCCTTACTATTACAAGTCTCCCCCGCCACCGGTACACTCACCACCACCTCCATACTACTATAAATCTCCACCACCACCCGCGCATTCGCCACCTCCACCAGTGTACCACTACAAGTCTCCCCCTCCCCCAATGCACTCATCATCTCCTCCATACGTTTACAAGTCCCCCCCACCTCCAATGAAGTCTCCTCCACCGACATACGTTTACAAATCACCGCCTCCTCCAATGCATAAACCACCAACTCCATACTACTACAGCTCTCCGCCACCTCCATACTATTAGTACTGAATGAGCAAAACTGTTCAAGTTAGTATACATTAGAACAATATTGAATCAAGTTGCCGCAAGAATAAGTCATTGATGCGATATTGGTCTTCTTTTTCTTAATGATTAATTGTAAAATTGTTTTTTGTTCTTGTGAAAGTGTACCTAATAGTGATTGTTTGAATAAAAATTTTACATCATTAATACATGACACGTTTAGGTGCAATGATAAGATATCTGGTACGTATATACCTTCTCCATTTCAAAATACGTAACTTATTCTATATTTATTAAAATATAATTTTAATTATTAATATTTTTAATTACTTATTAGTAAAAAATTTAAAAAAATTGAAACGTTTTAAATATTAAAGGACATGCACATTATCAACTAACAACATATGATATATCACGCCATGATGATATATAATCTTTAAATATTGCAAAATATGCTTAAATTTAGTTTACAAATGATGCAATGATCAAATTATTATAGGTATTGTAAAAGGAAAATATGAATTTTGATATATGCAGGCATTAAGTAGTTAGGGTTGTCGAAGGAATGACAATCATCTTGACTTAGGGTTGCATATAAGTACTAAATACAATAGTATCAATTTAGGAATTTATAATATGATCATAGGTCAATTAATGTAATAAATGCTTATATAGTACTCCCTCCGTTTCAAAATATAAGGCACGTACGATGTTTGTGGTCGAACTTTGACCGTTAATTACTTTCCATTTATGTTGATAGAAAATTTTAAAAAATAATAATGTATTATAGTATTTTTCAAGATCGACGAATCCAACGGTATAATTTTTATAGTTTTTATTTATCGTATTTGAGAGATATTTGTAGTCAAAGTAAATTTTTATAAAACATAAATGCCTTATATTTTTGAAACAGAAGAAATGTTTAATAAATATTTTCTTTTTTAACTTCACCATGCAATCCTAAAGGCGGCATAAATTACTCCTAAGTGTAACATTGCTGGTTGATAAATTGTCATTAAGAATAAATTAAATAATGTTCCTACTAAGAAGTGGAAATGTCTCAATTCTCATATATCGATGTTGCTGCTAGTGCTAGGGCTCATCATGTTCCGTACTGATGTAGTGAGGTCGGACAATAAGATAGATCTCGGGCTAGGTAGCCTCACCTTGGGCTTGGGCTTGGGCTTGGGCTTGGGCTTGGGCTTGGGCTTGGGCTTGGGCTTGGGCTTGGGCTTGGGCTTGGGCTTGTTAGAGTGAGCTGTGAAAGCATACAGTTTAATAAATAGTGGTTACTGTTTTATTATCTGCTCAAATGCACCTTATTCGTTGACAATGCATGTTCTCTACGTCTAGATAAATGGTTAGGTACACTAATTAAGGGCCTTATAATTACTCTCTTCTTTCCTTAGATTTCATTCATATTTCATCTGTTTAAAAATAGTTGTACCATTTCATGTTTTCACGTTTGCCAATACATTATTTCAAACATTAATATCGTTAATTATCAATAAGTCAAAATTATAAAAAATTTGATATTAATATAAATACGTTGATACGAATCTAAAAAAATCTCATGCAACTATGTTTTTCCTAAAATATAAATCGCCAAAGACAATCAAAGTGCAAGATGTGAATAATAAACACTATACAAATGGTGCAACTATTTCTAAACGCAGGAAGTATTAAATTAGCATCCTTATCTAGTGTCTTATTTCTTGGAGGAAAAGATATCCATTATTAACTATTTAGATATATTTAAAAACTCTAGGTATTTAATAAAATTATGTTAATCATATATATGAATCCTTAGTTTCTTCTTGAGGAGGATATTTTCTTTTTCCTTAACTTATAAAATATACTCCATCCGTTTCATATTAATCTACACACTTACACTTTTCACATATGTCAATTCAAAATTTTAAGGACATATATCTTTAGTTTTGTATTTGTAAAAATTATAAAAAGTACATATTACCTTTTGATAATATTATATACGCTGTCCTCAAATATTTTTAAATCTCTATTATATACGCCAAGGAAGGAGGTGTGGTGTCCGTGTTTGAAATGACTAGAATAAACTTTTGATAATTTAAAATAATATTTTCTATTTATAAAAAAAATAAAAAATGAGAATCAATGCAACTTGCCATATAGAATAAGTCGAAAATGGAATGTGCAATCACTATATAACTTGAAAAAATAGATTGACACAATCAATTCACGAAATTAATTAGAATCTTCAATAAAAAAAAGTTAGTGATATATTACTTCGTATTATTTACAAAGTTCAAACAATATCGTTTATTAATATTTAGAATCATTAAAGAATTATAATAAACCGCTGACAATGAATTATTAAATTAAATCATCAACCAAATTTTTCAGTGACGGTATTAAACAGTAAAAAATCAGTCAACTTTAATTTAAAAAGATAATACTTCTATAAAGAACCTCAATAATTGACATTCACTACCAAAATAATTTTAAATTGAAAAAACATTATCATTCATACATATAGCTTCATAAGAGTGTGGACGCACGCATCGCATGCATATACGACTAGTATTTATATGGTGAAAGAGGCGGTTTTACAATAATTCTCATGTCACTAACTCTTTTATAAAATATCCACATAATCAAATAATGTATTTTGAATTCTCATTTGACAATTCGACCTATTTTGAATAGTTCATGCAATAATCATAATAAAAACAAAAAGAAACGTATATTTTTGTCATCAACAGGATCTCAACTTTCAAATGGTGAAAATCAATAGAACAACAAGAAAAGAACAGATAATGACAATACTTATATACTCCATATTGGGCAGGTCGATCGAATGAGGACACAAACCACTAATTCAAATTTTAACAAAATTGATAGAGATAGTCAAGTAAACTTTAGTCAATAGATATTTGTCATCTTTAATTTTCTTCTTCTTTTAATGAATTTTTCTTATTTTTGATTTGCTGTCCTCCATTTATTCATTAGCTTTTTCTTTCTTTATCATCAAATTTGCTCTTTAGTTATTGTTAGTATTAGAATTCCACTATAGAATATGCACTACGAGGACCAAAATCATCATTGCTTAATAATTCACGTACTCTTGCACTTCATGTGCTAAAAACTAAAAGCAAAAACCCATTATAGAGCAACTTGTAACTGTAAGATAAGGAATTGTAAACATTATCTTTGTTTAAAAGTTTTCTCTCTTTTTGTTTTCCTTGGTTATTTAAATATAGCCATTATTTACATCACTTTGTGCCAAAATAATAGGGTAATTTCTAAGTTTGGCAAGTTATTTTTTGAATCTTATTCCCTATTATTCTCAATAATTTATATTTTTAAAACATTCTAATATGGTTGCATTGTATGTTAAATGAATATAGAAAATCAAATGTGAAGGAGATTAATGATCTTTTACTTAGATTATATTAGTTTCTCAAGAAAGAAAAACAATGGTTAGTTTAACATTTAATTTATTACGAATGCATATATGCTAAGGCCGGTTTACTCGATTAGTTGGTGGTGGTGTTATGTTATTATTGATATGTATAAACGGATTGTTGACAATATATGAATGGGATTACTATATGGTTGATACATATAAAAATATATAATACTGATAATATATGATATATACATAAACTTACAATGTCGTACCATTATTTGAGAATCTAACGTGTTACATCAAAAACGAACTATTTAGTATTTATACACGGTGGGAGTATGCATAATTGTAAATTATTGTTTGTTCGATCTTAGGCATGTCATCATTTCAGCCACCATGTATAATAACAACTCTTGCACTAATAAAAAGAACCAACGTAGTCCATGGGATAATTTATTGTCATTGATATGATTTGATGACTTCATATTTACATAAAATTAAGGGCCCGTAATTATCAATTAAGAGCCACTTAAGGTGATGATCAACAAATTTCATAGCTCAATATATGCGTGGTGGACTCAACCACCAACTAATTTCTTCGAAACCTAACCTTCTGTCTCCTTTATCTCTGACCATTGGGTGGTTTCCAATCTAGGTGTCACTCTTAACAAGTTTTTGTCACAGTTCAAATGAAATTATTATAGGATGTCTATCAATCCATCTAAGCAGAGATAAAAGAAAGAAAAAAAAAAAAAGGCACGTCACAAAAAGTAATGGCCCCTTAGTATGATCAGTATTGATGTCATTTTTAATCTTTTATTTTATGATTTTAGAAGTTAATTATATAATATAAGTGGGATAATGAGCTTAAAGTTAGTCGAGTTATACTAATTTTTTCATTTTGTAAAATTGTCAATAATATAATGTTACTTTAATAGTCAACAGAAAATTGAAAACTACTTTTTTTTCATATTTTTGTTTTTAGTTTTAAAAAATAGAAAACTGGAAACAAAAGAATGAATAGTCGTGCCACAAGGATTTCAAACAATATTATGAAAAGAATTTTTCTGATACACAAAGGCGAAAAACAAATAGGAATAGAGCTATAAGGATTAAGGAGTATATATATATTATGATACGAGACATTGTTTAATACTATTATGTGTAATTGAAACATCAACTTTAGTATATTTAATTTTTAGTTCATATATAATAAAAAATATTGATTATCTCCATTAATTAAAGTGATGTACATGTACGATACATCTATCACTTTCCCCATAGATAAGCTAATGTTACATTTATTAAAAACAATCCTTTAATTTCCTCACTGATAATTTTGCTCAATTTCCTTTTTTGGGATGAATACTAATAAGTTTAATTTGACCGTGAATTGTCATTGATAATTAGGTTGTTACACATGCACCAATTGATTGCAAGTTATAAGTTAAGGTTATGCTATATGCAACCCTAGAATTGCATATAAGATATAAATACACTACTTAAACTGGAAATAAGTTGTGGATTTATGAATTTTTTTTGCATCAACCGATATAATAAATGATCAATTAATGCAACTTATTTCCATTTTTACCTTTTTATATACAGCCCTTAGGGCTGCATATAACTTTTTCCTATAAGTTATAAGTATAATATCTCTTATAAATGTGTCTCTTTGATTGGGGTACTTGATCAGTTACTTAGCTTGTCAGTTGTCACATCGACATGGATCATTGAACTAAGTATTAGCTAAACATCACTTACGTTAACTAATTGAATTGAGATTACGATTTTCGTGTTTCTAATCAAATACTTCATTACAGTTCAAATGAAGCCATTAATTTGAGACTCAAAGCATCTTATCAGATTGAGTTTTAACATAGATATAGCTAAAAACACATATTAGGTTGCATAAATTTGGTTGAAATCACTTATAATTTTTTTTTGACGAACTTTAGACAGTGAGTTTTAAGTCACTCCAGTGTCGAGTTATGTTTTTCTGAATTTCTGTCATACATGCACCTACATACAGCTAGGGGATTTAGATACTTCACGTCATATTATACTCTTTTTGATCAATTTGATTAAATTTTATGTATCTTACCTAATTGTTAAGTATTGTTCGATAACTTTTGTTGTGTACATCTATACTAATATATTAAAAGGTAGTCCTCAATAGTTTGAAGAAACTCAAAAACATTTCCAAAATAGTCAAATTTGAAGTGATAGACGCATTTTGGAACTTTTTGAAAGCCCGGACATCAGATGTATGGCATGTACCTTATCATGGATGCATCCTAAGGTCATAAAAGATCATTTGAAAGCATCTTATACATGAGTTTAGATGAGCATATGGTGGGAAATGGGAGCCTTTTGAGGTACTTAGGGATTGAACTAGAAGAATATTAAACAAGTTTTGAGAAGCATTATTTTAAGGCAAGATAGAGGGTTTAACTACCCTATAGTCATCTCAAAGCCCTTGGTAAGGTCCGGATAAGTAACATTGATGGGCCTGGATTATGATGTGGGTTTGGCAAGGTCCAAATTGAAAATTAGTAAGTATAATGTTGTTTTATTATATATCAATATATATTTAAAAAAAATCCACTTTCTAAAAATATATACTCACAAATAATTGAATTTTTCTGACAGGTAGATAATTGAAGATCTTAACGTCAAAATTGTCCATTTATAAGCGTGAAAGTCAAAGTGTTGCAACTAATAAAAAAAACTAAGGACGTATTATGCATGTTCAACTATATGTTAGTACCTAAGCCTCGAAAATGTGAAAAGTTCTACTAAATATATAGTTGGTCAAAGTAATAATACGACCTCCATTTCTTTTAAATAATTACACTTTCACTTTTGATACTATTTACAAATTTTTCTTTGACTATCATTTGTGATTTATGGTTAAGAGAAAATATAGTCATATGGGGTCTTGTTTGATTCGTCTCGATATGTACTTTTAGAATATCGACTTTTTATATTTTTTTTACCAAATACAAAATTAGAGATATAAAAGCTCGAAGTAGTACAACAATATGCGTGAAAAAGGTAAGTGTAACTATTATTTAGGAACGGAGGTAGTACTATACTAGTTGTGTTGAGGAAAATGCGTAGTATATTTGTGCAAAGCCAAGACAGATTTAGTTATTTTGTGTTAGATACATCTTCCGAAATTAATATAATAAGATTATAGTCTATTAATGTTCTTTCTTGATCAATAAGAAGATAATACTATCGCTGTCTAGGTTTTTGATGTTATTCTTCATAATGAACCTGTGAATATGAACACTAGCATCCCAAGATCAATCTAGAAATATAATATAAAAGCTCATATTTCATTATTAAATTTGCTTGTATAAATAAATACATATTGCAACGACTGAACATATACATTTATTACATCAATTCTCAAATCCAAGCAGTAAAACATAGGTTATAACCTTGAGTTTTATTGAAATATATATTATATAATTATTTGTAATAGGGATGTGACATATAGTATAAAAGAGATTGAAACTAGGATGGTGTACGAGCTAGATACGGTGAATAGGAGTCATGAATGAGTAATGATAATAAGATGATGTAGAATTTCAGTATTGAGGTGGAGATTCGTAAGAGTATGAAGGGGACTTGTATGAGTCATATTTGTAGGTGGTGGAACTTATAGTATGAAGGAGATTTGTAGGCCGAGTATGAAGGAGACTCGTAGTGTGGTGGAGAGTTATAATATGATTCGGGGGACTTGTAGGGTGGTGGAGACTTATAGTATGAAGGGGATTTGTAGGACGGGTATGAAGGAGACTCGTAGTGTGGTGGAGAGTTATAATATGGTTCGGGGGACTTGTAGGGTGGTGGTGGAGACTTATAGTATGAAGGGGATTTGTAGGCCGGGTATGAAGGAGACTCGTAGTGTGGTGGAGAGTTATAATATGGTTCGGCGGACTTGTAGGGTGGTGGTGGAGACTTATAGTATGAAGGGGATTTGTAGGCCGGGTATGAAGGAGACTCGTAGTGTGGTGGAGAGTTATAATATGGTTCGGGGGACTTGTAGGCTGGGTACGAGGGTGAGTAAGAATCATAATAGTATGGTTCAGGAGACTTGTAGGCCTTATATGAGGGAGACTTGTAAGGTGGTGGAGAGTTATAATATGGTTCAGGAGACTTGTAGGCCGAATATGAGGGAGACTTATAGGGTGGAGACTCATATTTGTATGGTGGCGGCGAGTAGTATGGAGATTTGTAGTCGTATGAGTCTGCAACTACATCAGTGAGAAGTGTGAATAATGCAAAGGCACAAACAAGAGTAGTAAGCCAAAAATTTGCCATTTTATCGTGCCTAAAAAAACTATATATTCTGCTGTCTGATCTTCAGATTTCCTGAAAACTTGTAATTTTTGTTGGTGTTCAGGATATTTGTGAATATTGATGAAGATACATGTTGTTTATATAGCTTAGATTTGATGATTTGAACTTGCTAAATGATTTATTTAATTACCATAGAAGATTTCAACCTTGAGAAAACTTCATAGCTGATCACATACAACTCCCAACTTGAGTTTTAAAAGTATATTCTGAATGGTCACATACTCATCACATTGCTCTTGTCTGTCCTTGTTAAGTAAAAGTATTACCTAAAGAAACTGTCAAGTGGAAGAATGAATTTATTTAACTGGCTCAACGTAATGAAATGCCTCCTTTTTTTTCCTCTCTTTGTTGATATCTTTTACTTTGTCTTCACTAGTTGGAGTATATGGAATCGGTCTGTAAATTGTACTTCCTTGTTAAGTTAAACTGGCATCATGATCATTAGATTATGACCCTTAAAGACTTAACTCGTAGTGTGGTGGAGAGTTTTAAGATTATTTTCTCCTCTTTCTCCAATGTGGGACACTCACAAGTTGACTTTCAATGGGTTTCGACACACCCCTTCACTTGTGAGTATCCTTAGAAATTCAGAGCTAACTGGAAATGTCAGAGCAATAATCCTCTTAGGGGCTGGACATCCTGTTGAGGTAAATCATTATCCAGTAGCGATCAAATACCCAGTTTAGATGAGACTCGCAACCCGTGCTCTGATACCATGTTAATTTTTAGATTATATGAAAATGCGCCTGGGTAACTCAATAAGGAGGAGGAGAGTTTAGCCCACTTACAAGTTAGGAGGTTCCATCCTAAGACCAATTGGTGGTAGGAGGAGTAACTCCTCATCTTATAAAGTGGTTTATTTTCTCCTCTTTCTCCAATATGGGACACTCACAAGTCACAAGTGGACTTTTTAATAGGTTTCAACACAGTGTAAAATGATTTTCGTTGAAAACAATTTACAATGAAAAATACAATTTCAAGATTAGTTTTACGTTGTTTGGTTCCTAGAAAAAATATGAAAAGAAAGGAAAATGAAAGGGAAAGTAAGGAGTTAGTGAGATTTTGAAGGGAAAATAGTTTTACATCATTGGGAGAGCAATCTTGTTAGTGAGATTTTGAAGGGAAAATAGTTTTACATCATTGGGAGAGCAATCTTACTCATAAGAAAAATGGTTTTACACTCCTTTGCACACCAAACAATGTAAAATTGAAAATAGAGAAAAACAATATTCCAGGAAAATGTTTTACACCTTACCAAACGGTGCCTAAGGCTCTGTTCTTTTGGATTTAGTTTGTTTGAACTGAACTGAATAAACCTGAACTGAACTGAACTGAATTGAATTTTGTGAACTAAACTGAACTAAATTTTCATTCATTCAGTCGAAAAGAATGGAGTCTAAGAAAGGAAATTATATCATCTAAGACTCTTGTAGAATAATTAATTACTGTGAATTACTCTTTGAACTTTCTACAATGAAATGTCATTGTGAATTTCTGATCATTAGATTCAGATGTTTATGTAACGACCGCTTGAATTGTCATATACTTCATTTGTTTCTTTATAAGTGCAACACTTTGACTTTTACAATATTCAAACACATCACTTTGAGTGTATTGTATACTAATACTTCATATAGTAACAAAATTGATCATACTATCAACTTTTTATAACTTTTACAAATACATAATTAGATATACTAATAGTCAAAGTTATGCATTGGTAAGCGTGAAAGCCAAATTGTTGCTCTTATTTAGAAACAGAGGTTAGTATTAAATTACACAAAATATATCAAAAGTAAAGAAAAATACATTAAAAAAAATTGACCCTTGGATCCAATGCTATCGCTTCTTATCTCTCACATAGGAGACCAAGGTTCATAAAATAGTTGTTATTAACCACCGAAAGTTGGTGTTTTGGCCTGAAATTCATAAAATGGTTGAAATTAACCACCGAAAATATTCTAATAGGTCTTTTTAGACAAAAAAAATTTATTAGGTCCTTCCCTATAAAACATACTTCTTCCGTTCCATAATAAGTGAAATATAAGAATTGGGCACAAGATTTAATAAACATCACTTTCAAAAGCTAAAAGTCATAAAATACCCTTAGAGCATCTCCATTCATGGGGCACCCCATTTCTTCTCTCTCCTCACCTTATTTGTCCACCTCATTTTCCACTACCTCCCCATTTTACCTTACTCAAATTTGAAACACATACCTCCACTCATCTACCTCCCCATTTATCTTCTCTCTCTTATTTCCTATACCCCACCACATTATTATCAAAAGGAGGAGAGAGAAAACCAAACCACACAAGTTTGTGATGGACACTCTTGTAATATTGTCACTTTCTTTTATCCATTTAAGGTATGTTTCACTTATTTTGAAACGTTCTAAAATAGTAAGGGCCTGTTCTCCCCAGCTTATTTTCAGTTTAGTTCAGTTCAGTTCAGTTCAATTCAGTTCAATTCAGATCAGATCAGTTCAGTTTAGATTAGATCAGTTCAGTTCAGTTCAGTTTAGTTCAGCTCTTGACAATACTTTTACTCTCACATATCACTATTCATTTCAGTTCAGTTTAGTTCAGCTCTTGACAATACTTTTACTCTCACATATCACTATTCATTTCAATTCAATTCAGTTCAATTCAGTTCAGTTCAATTCAGTTCAGTTCAGATCAGTTCAATTCAGTTCAATTCAGTTCAGTTCAGTTCAGTTCAGTCCAGCTGTTTTATGCCGAAGAGAACAGGCTCTAAGTGTTTCGCTTATTATGAAACGGAGGAAGTATATTTTATTAGGTACTTTTTGACAAAAGACCCTATAATTTATCAAAGTTGTATGTTTTTTTTTTTTTCTCTTTTTCGTAAGGGTCCAACTTTTTTTAGAACACAGCCCACAAAATCTTCAAGACCAGCTGTATATAAATAGTAATGAAATTACTTAATCCATAACTCTGTCAAGCTCATCAACAATAAAACATTAAATACATAAAAGGAAAGAAAATAAAAAAACGTCAGATTAGTAACAATATTCTACAAAGATATCATCTTGATTTTAGCCTCAAGGTCATGAATTTAGGCTATGTTCAGTTCACCTTATTTTTGCTTATTTCAGATCTAATCAGATCAGAAAAAACAAGTTCAGACCAGATTAAAAAATAAGTTCAGATCAGTTCAGATCATGCTTATATTTAAAAATCATTATTACTATTAAATATCTTTCATTACATATTAGTAAAAATTATAATAATTGAATATTAATAAAGTACTCATTGAGACGAATCAAACAAGACCTCACATGACTATATTTTTTCTTATATATTGAGAAAAATCTAAAAGATAAGATCTTGTAAATCAGATCAGATCAGATCAGAAAAAATAAGTTCAGATCAGATCAAATAAGTTCATCAGAAAATTTCAGGTGAACTAAACATAGCCTTAAACACGAAAATCCTATCAACAGCGTAAACACGAAAATCCTCACAACAATAATCTAAACCCCACCAATAGGGGACAATCATCTATGAGTCTATCATTGAGTCCATTCGTTTGTTTGAAAGGATAAAATGATAAAAAGGAATAAGATGGTAACTTTTGATTTAATGCATAACATTGATTTCAGAAGTAAATAATGACGGAGTATAATTTATAGATTTAGATTTACACAGTTATATACTACTACCTCTCTACTTATTTAGTTGCATCATTTGAGTTTTGCAAAAAAAAAAAAAACAAGAAAAGATGAAAGAGAGTGCAAAATAGACATTAATGCCCCCAATTAACCCAACAGTGAAGGGAGGAGAGAGGAAATAGAAAAAGACAAAGTGTGAAAGGGACATCCTTTTACCACCAAAAATCATGTAGGGTTTCATTACAAAAAGGGGAGGAAATTCGGAACCACCAAAAAGTTACTTTTGGGATTTTTACACTCCTTCCAAAATTTCAAAAGTCAAAGTTCAACCCCTTGAGTCTATAAATACACATTGCAAGGTCAAATTTTCTCCTACAATTTTTTTTACAAAAAACACAGCACACACACACTGCACTAATTACACATAGTTGCTCTAGTTTCATGGTTGCTGCCCAATCAGCTCAGCAACATCAACAACCTCAACAACATCAACAACCTCAATGCCATGAAGAAAATGATTTTCACATGGACGTGGACGAGCTTCTTCTCCTTCAGAATCTGCAAGATTCAGACAGAGAAGATGAAGAGGTATACATTTTGTCCATTATTTAATCACATTAACGGGTAAAAAAAAATAGAATTATCTAATGCTTTAAGGACTCAGTTGGTGATGAAATGTTTTTCAATGTCAAGTTAATGGCCCATGGTATGTCAACCAAATAGCTGAATAGTTTGGGGTAAATAGGTCCACAATCTACAAAATATGGAAAGATGCAAAACATCAAGCAGCATCAGGGGCTACTATTGATATTACTAGCAAGAAGCCAGAGAGGTTGGGTAGAAAGGCAAAAATGTGGGATGAGGAGTATTTGAAATCAATTCCCCAAAAGAAAAGAACCACTATAAGGGCATTTGCTTCTGCATTAGGGGTGAGTGCATCATGTGTAGTGAGTATGTTGAAAAAGGGGATTATCAGGTCACGTACTAACAATATTAAACCCACCCTTAGAGTCACCATAAGCATGCAAGGTTACTATGGATAATGGATAAAATTATCCCAAGAGGTGTTAGAACAGGGACAAGATTTGAGTGTCTATTCAATGTCATACACATTGATGAGAATTGGTTCCTCCAAAGTAAGGTAACCCAAAGATACTACTTGCTAGCAGGTGAAGCAGAACCTTATAGGTCCACTCAACACATAAGTTTCATTCCAAAGTGCATGTTCATTGCAACAATTGGCAGACCAGTTATAACACAAGATGGGGTATGTTTGTTTGATGGGAAGATGGAAATTTGGGCATTTACAGAAGAGGTTGTGGCTCAAATAACAACATCAAACCAAACTGCAGGGGATATTCATTTAAGACCACAAACATCAATTACAAAAGCAATCATCAGGGAAAAAAAAAACTCAATCACTTGATTCTATCAATCAAACAGAAATGGCCAAAATGGCTTACAAATTGCATATGGATCCAATAAGATAATGCAAGACGTCATAAGCCCGGATGACACTGAATTCAATGAAGCAACCAATTCAGATGGGTTCAACATGAAGTTAATTTGTCAACCTGCCCAGTCACCTGATCTCAATGCCCTAGACTTGGGATTTTTCAACTCAATTCAAGCAATACAACACAAGAAGTTTCCAAATGATAATAAGGAACTAGTGGATTCAGTGGTGGATGCATATAATGAGTATGATCCTAAACTAATCAATTATACATGGCTGCAACTACAATATGTTATGGTTGAAATACTAAAAGTTAAAGGGGGTAATAATTAAAAAAATTCCTCATCTTGGCAAAAAAAAAAAAGAAGAAATGGACAAGTTAGGTGAGCTGCCAGTGGTTGTGCTAGTTGAGCAACAATTGATCGATGAAACAACAGTTCATTTGGCCGGATGGAGGAATCATAACTCTGAATATGAATGCACAACTCACGGAGGATGAGGTTGATGGCTTTGAATATCTAGACTAAATGCATGTAAAGTAAGTGAGGCATGACAAGCACTTTTTGTAAATCAATAAAGGGAAAGAAAAATGGAAGACCACTTTTTGTAAATGAAAGAAAGCAACCAAGTTCTGCAAACATGCTCTTTTGTGTAGTTACTAACTTTTTGTGTAATGAATTTGACCGTATGAAATGAAAATGATGCATGCATTTTGATTACATAATGTAGTCTCTTGATCGCAATTTCTGAATGAGAGTGTATGTTCTACTAGTTTATCGAGCAACAACGTTGCTTTCATATTTATCGAGAACTTTGCTAGTATCAGCAAGGGATTTCACAACATCGATAAATGTGGCTATTCCTAGCAATAAGCCATCAAGGGGTTCCGCCCCGTAGGTGAGACGAACCAGCTAACAGTTTCCAATTAAAACAATACATCTATAAAACCTATGTGCCGTCGTTATTGAAAATAATTCTCTCTCTTTATTTTTAGGTTAAGTGATGGTGGGACGAACCAACTAACAGTTTCTAGTTAACCGTTCTATATCGAAACTTCAAAAAACTTGGACCAAAAAACTATTTTTTTTTGGTCTAGACCAAAAAAATAAAACATTCAAAAAAAAGTTAATTGAACACGTAATAGGTAAGTTTTCCCTTAGGTTTCCAAAATCTCATATTAAGGTATTTACTCGAGCTAAGTTGCAACCATAAAAATTAAAACCTAAGACAAGCAGCAAAATATATTCAGTAATAACATAGAAAATCTTACCCCATATATTAAACTCTTGCAAAAATGTCGAATATCTTATAAATCAAACGGATTATTCCCAGGAATCCTTGATCCATAACTCCAACAAACCATCACCCTAAGACCAATGTCTCCATCTCCTCTAATATAGTCATATCCAAGTTCAAAATGGTTTGGCTAAATTCCACCTTCCCTTTAGCAATTTTGAGATGAGAATACTCCACAAGTCTGCTTCAACTACAAGAGAAGCATAGATAGTACTGCAATACAGCATCTAGATAATTGAATTTTCTTCCAGCGCTCAACGTTCATTTTTCCAAATCTTTAGTCTTCAAAAGTGTCGTTTTACAATGATCTTTCAAATTGGAATCATAGTCAAGCTCAAAATGACTGTATGAAGCGGTTATATTACCACAAACATCATATTCGGCGATGGTAGGCACACCATTCATATCAACGACTTCAACTTGAACCCATGCTTGTACCGCATGTTGAAATATGGCATCATACATCGTTATGCAATGTCCATTATGGCTTTTCAAAACATGCACAAAGTGGTTTGTCATAACTAGCCGACTGATATTTGACATCAGTATCTATTGACAACAAATCATCCCGATCACAATAGTCTTGAAAGAATCGACCACAAGTAATGCGAGCAACTTCAGTTTCAGTATAATCCCATGACAATTGCCAGTTACCCAGAGCAACGTATTCCAAACTACTTCCACAAGACCGGAGGCCCCAATACCGCCCAATTGGAGATCAATAGTAACACAGAAACCAGTAATAACATAAATAGTTTGAGAAGGACATGTCAAGGATACGGTAGAATTAGCACGTACATGCTCAGAATTTCTCCGATCTCGCTGGTACAATGTGTGAGCTACATTTAGATCAACAACTTCAATTTTACCATATACTTCTCATCGTCTCTCCGACTCATCAAATTTGTCAATGCTAATCTGGAAAACCTCAGCTAAAGATGTTGTATGAGCATATCCAACATCTGTGTCAAACCTCTTATAGGGTGGTGAAAGCCTGATTTTTACTCATTTTGATTTCGGTTTATCCAACATCTCTTTTGAAAAAAGAGCGATCATAATTTGTGAGGCAGATTTTCTGTCATCGAAAGTGTACGACTTATGATCAGCAAAAACATAAAAGGCTGGTTGGAGTTGGAAATACCCAAACGAAACACCGGAATCACTAGTACCAACCCCTATATCAGTATATGATTCCGAAAATCCTAATGGTTTAGTGCCCGTAAACAAAGTCCCACCCTTTTTACTGAACTCCTACCAATCACTCTCAGCATCCCTAACCGCAAGTAAGTACACATCAGATCTCTTATGCAGTATAAAAATAGTCTTTCCTTCAAAAGTAAGAGATGCTAAAAAATGAGATCGGAGAGTTCTCTTAATAACAGGATTCTTACCTCGTACAGCTCAAGCGCTTCCTCTCTCCCTTCTAATAGACGGTGGCAGTGTAAGTTGATCTGTATCGGAGTCGGGATTGGTTTGCAAATCAGCAAATGGGAGCATTGTTTTGGAAACTTCCTCCGCCGTCGGAAGATGAGGTACATTTAGTGTAGCTTTTTTAGGATGTTTGGCTACATTACGAAAACACTTCATGAATTCGTTGTAGTTTCGAGTAGGCAGTCCCGTTTTTGAGATTTTTTATCCCAATGGCGAAACTACATATTAGGATGGTGGGACGAACCAACTAACAGTTTCTAGTTAACCGTTCTATATCGAAACTTCAAAAAACTTGGACCAAAAAACTATTTTTTTTGGTCTAGACCAAAAAAATAAAATATTCAAAAAGAAGTTAATTGAACACGTAATAGGTAAGTTTTCCCTTAGGTTTCCAAAATCTCATATTAAGGTATTTACTCGAGCTAAGTTGCAACCATAAAAATTAAAACCTAAGACAAGCAGCAAAATATTATCAGTAATAACATAGAAAATCCTACCCCATATATTAAACTCTTGCAAAAATGTCGAATATCTTATAAATCAAACGGATTATTCCCAGGAATCCTTGATCCATAACTCCAAACCATCACCCTAAGACCAATGTCTCCATCTCCTCTAATATAGTCATATCCAAGTTCAAAATGGTTTGGCTAAATTCCACCTTCCCTTTAGCAATTTTGAGATGAGAACTACTCCACAAGTCTGCTTCAACTACAAGAGAAGCATAGATAGGTACTGCAATACAGCATCTAGATAATTGAATTTTCTTCCAGCGCTCAACGTTCATTTTTTCCAAATCTTTAGTCTTCAAAAGTGTCGTTTTACAATGATCTTTCAAATTGGAATCATAGTCAAGCTCAAAATGACTGTATGAAGCGGTTATATTACCACAAACATCATATTCGGCGATGGTAGGCACACCATTCATATCAACGACTTCAACTTGAACCCATGCTTGTACCGCATGTTGAAATATGGCATCATACATCGTTATGCAATGTCCATTATGGCTTTTCAAAACATGCACAAAGTGGTTTGTCATAACTAGCCGACTGATATTTGACATCAGTATCTATTGACAACAAATCATCCCGATCACAATAGTCTTGAAAGAATCGACCACAGTAATGCGAGCAACTTCAGTTTCAGTATAATCCCATGACAATTGCCAGTTACCCAGAGCAACGTATTCCAAACTACTTCCACAAGACCGGAGGCCCCAATACCGCCCAATTGGAGATCAATAGTCACAGAAACCAGTAATAACATAAATAGTTTGAGAAGGACATGTCAAGGATACGGTAGAATTAGCACGTACATGCTCAGAATTTCTCCGATCTCGCTGGTACAATGTGTGAGCTACATTTAGATCAACAACTTCAATTTTACCATATACTTCTCATCGTCTCTCCGACTCATCAAATTTGTCAATGCTAATCTGGAAAACCTCAGCTAAAGATGTTGTATGAGCATATCCAACATCTGTGTCAAACCTCTTATAGGGTGGTGAAAGCCTGATTTTTACTCATTTTGATTTCGGTTTATCCAACATCTCTTTTGAAAAAAGAGCGATCATAATTTGTGAGGCAGATTTTCTGTCATCGAAAGTGTACGACTTATGATCAGCAAAAACATAAAAGGCTGGTTGGAGTTGGAAATACCCAAACGAAACACCGGAATCACTAGTACCAACCCTATATCAGTATATGATTCCGAAAATCCTAATGGTTTAGTGCCCGTAAACAAAGTCCCACCCTTTTTACTGAACTCCTACCAATCACTCTCAGCATCCCTAACCGCAAGTAAGTACACATCAGATCTCTTATGCAGTATAAAAATAGTCTTTCCTTCAAAAGTAAGAGATGCTAAAAAATGAGATCGGAGAGTTCTCTTAATAACAGGATTCTTACCTCGTACAGCTCAAGCGCTTCCTCTCTCCCTTCTAATAGACGGTGGCAGTGTAAGTTGATCTGTATCGGAGTCGGGATTGGTTTGCAAATCAGCAAATGGGAGCATTGTTTTGGAAACTTCCTCCGCCGTCGGAAGATGAGGTACATTTAGTGTAGCTTTTTTAGGATGTTTGGCTACATTACGAAAACACTTCATGAATTCGTTGTAGTTTCGAGTAGGCAGTCCCGTTTTTGAGATTTTTTATCCCAATGGCGAAACTACATATTAGGATGGTGGGACGAACCAACTAACAGTTTCTAGTTAACCGTTCTATATCGAAACTTCAAAAAACTTGGACCAAAAAAACTATTTTTTTGGTCTAGACCAAAAAAATAAATATTCAAAAAGAAGTTAATTGAACACGTAATAGGTAAGTTTTCCCTTAGGTTTCCAAAATCTCATATTAAGGTATTTACTCGAGCTAAGTTGCAACCATAAAAATTAAAACCTAAGACAAGCAGCAAAATATATATCAGTAATAACATAGAAAATCCTACCCCATATATTAAACTCTTGCAAAAATGTCGAATATCTTATAAATCAAACGGATTATTCCCAGGAATCCTTGATCCATAACTCCAACAAACCATCACCCTAAGACCAATGTCTCCATCTCCTCTAATATAGTCATATCCAAGTTCAAAATGGTTTGGCTAAATTCCACCTTCCCTTCAGCAATTTTGAGATGAGAACTACTCCACAAGTCTGCTTCAACTACAAGAGAAGCATAGATAGGTACTGCAATACAGCATCTAGATAATTGAATTTTCTTCCAGCGCTCAACGTTCATTTTTTCCAAATCTTTAGTCTTCAAAAGTGTCGTTTTACAATGATCTTTCAAATTGGAATCATAGTCAAGCTCAAAATGACTGTATGAAGCGGTTATACTACCACAAACATCATATTCGGCGATGGTAGGCACACCATTCATATCAACGACTTCAACTTGAACCCATGCTTGTACCGCATGTTGAAATATGACATCATACATCGTTATGCAATGTCCATTATGGTTTTTCAAAACATGCACAAAGTGGTTTGTCATAACCAGCCGACTGATATTTGACATCAGTATCTATTGATAACAAATCATCCCGATCACAATAGTCTTGAAAGAATCAACCACAATAATGCGAGCAACTTCAGTTTCAGTATAATCCCATGACAATTGCCAGTTACCCAGAGCAACGTCTTCCAAACTACTTCCACAAGACCGGAGGCCCCAATACCGCCCTATTAGAGATCAATAGTAACACAAAAACCATTTATAACAGAAATAGTTTGAGAAGGACATGTCGAGGATACGGTAGAATTAGCACGTACATGCTCAGAATTTCTCCGATCTCGCTGGTACAATGTGTGAGCTACATTTAGATCAACAACTTCAATTTTACCATATACTTCTCATCGTCTCTCCGACTCATCAAATTTGTCAATGCTAATCTAGAAAACCTCAGCTAAAGATGTTGTATGAGCATATCCAACATCTGTTTCAAACCTCTTATAGGGTATTGAAAGCCTGATTTTTACTCATTTTGATTTCGGTTTATCCAACATCTATTCTGAAAAAAGAGCGATCATAATTTGTGAGGCAGATTTTCTGTCATCGAAAGTGTACGACTTATGATCAGCAAAAACATAAAAGGCTTGTTGGAGTTGGAAATACCCAAACGAAACAACGGAATCACTAGTACCAACCCCCTTTCTAATAGACGGTGGTAGTGTAAGTTGATCTGTATCGGAGTCGGGATCGGTTTGCAAATCAGCAAATGGGAGCATTGTTTTGGAAACTTCCTCCGGCGTCGGAAGATGAGGTACATTTAGTATAGCTTTTTTAGGATGTTTGGCTACATTACGAAAACACTTCATGAATTCGTTGTAGTTTCGAGTAGGCAGTCCCGTTTTTGAGATTTTGGATCACAAGGGCGAACCTACATATTAGGGCCATAATTAGGTCTAAAAATTTTATGTTTGATTTTTCGGTCCAGACCGAAAAAATAAACAGTTGTTTGGTCCGAATTTTTTGAAGTTTTGATTTTCGGTCCGGACCGAAAATAATTTTCTTTGTTGGCTTTTACATAACTTCTAAGAAAATTTAACAATATTTTTATGTACTTTTATATATATTACATCAAAAAATTATTATTATATAATAAATCTTGGTCGAAAAATGAAGTAATGAAATTCATAATTTGCAAAACCTTAAAAATTCGAATAAAGAACAAAAATTGAAGAGAAAAGAGAGAAATTACCCAATAATTTTGAGCGTTTGGCATTGAATTGGAAAACAAGTTGGAGAATTGAATAAGAAACTGAATTTGATTGAAGGAGTTATAGGTTGAAGAGTAAGCGTAATTCTCGACCATATTTGCAGTATTGAAGTGATATTTTCTTTTCCTTTTTTTTAATACTTTTCCTTTTATTCTCTCTTTTGTCTTTACTTATTTAGGTGATGTGTTTTACGGGCCTAGGCACCTGCCCCTCTCGCCTAGGCCTAATTACGGCCCTGGGAGTAGGAGAATTGGCGTTAAAAGTGTAATCCCCCATATTTAAAGATATTTAATTAAATAGTTTTAATCATTTTTGAATTATTAAAGCTATTAAATTTTAGTATTTGAGAGCAGAAGGGTATTTTGGTCATTTTACCAAAAGAGTAGTTGAATATTTTCACAAAGAAGTATTTTAGTATTTTCAAGAAAGTATTTTATTAATACTAGTAGGAAGATTATTTTGGAAATTGATCATCAAATGTATTTTGGCAATTTAATGAGTAAGGGCATTTTGGTCTTTTACTCAAAAATACTACCACTATAAAAAGGGAAACCCTAGTTTCCCATCATTCTCCATCACTCTTCTAGCCACTTTCTTCAAAAGGATTAAGGATGGGTTTCTTTTCTCTCTCAAACTCTAGTTTCCTTCAAGAAATTTCTTCAAAGTTCAAGCTTCTAATCTAGTTTTTGTTTTTGAAAATTTTAGGAAGATCTTGCAAATATCAAAGGGAAGCAAAAAGGTAATTATTTTTCTGAAAATTTTGAGGTTTTCTTCCCTTAGTTTCTCTCTCCTTCTCGCCTCTTTGCTTGCGATTTCCGGCCACCACGGTGGTGGTTCGCCGACGAGCTTCAACGGAAGTGCTGGCCACTGCCGGCCAGCAGTAGGTGGCAGCCGACTGGGCACGAGCGTCACCCTGTCACCGTCGCGCCAGTGGTGGTGCAGGTGGTGCTCGTGGTGGCGCCGGTTGGGTTAGTTTTTGAGATTGTGGTTTTCGAACCACTTGTAAAAAAAAAATTTGTTATTATTATTATTAAATAATTTACAGCAGTAATTTATTAGTAATTTATATATTTTATGAAGTTTAAGTAGTAGTTTATAGTGGGTTTTGCCTACTAGTAAAGGTTTTCAAAATTTTGACACAAATAGATTTTAAACTTTTCAACAAAAATCAGCTTTGTTAGTATTTCAAAGTGCTGATTTTTAGTTATTAGTAGCCTTGAATATTGTTGTGAAGTACTAATTGGTAGTACTTTATTATTGGTAGGTGTCAAGAATAGTAAAAGCAAGTCAAACTTTTGACTGTTGATTTTTGTGCTATCATGGTACATACACTTGTTCGTCAAAAAAAAAACAAAAATGTACATACACTTGACTTTGACCTTTGACTATAGTATATTAAAGGTTATTTATTGAGCATGAGGAGTAAGGAGAGGCTTATAATTGTTTGAGTACATGTTGAGAACTTAGAAAGGAGATTAGGAATGGAACTTTTGAGTTATTTCCTATATTTGAAAAGCATGTGATTGATGTTAATTGCTTTTGAGCATGATTAAAGTTGTTAAAGTTATTCTTGAAGATAAGGCTTGCCTGAGAATATCTTATTGAGCATGGTCTCATTTGAGGTTATATATTTTATTGAGCATGGTCTCATTTGAGGTTATATATTTTATTGAGCAAGGTCTCATTATAAGTTATATATTTTATTGAGCATGGTCTCATTAGAAGTTATATATTATTGAGCAAGGTCTCATGAGAAGTTATATTCTGTTGAGCAAGGTCTCACCAGTTTTAAAGTTATTGAACAAGGTCTCACAAGTTAAAGTTATTGAGCAAGGTCTCACAAGAGTTAATCATTGAGCAAGGACTCAATTGATTGGATCATGGATCCTTAAGAAAGTAAAAAAAGGACTCATGGAGTCATTAAAGTAATAAGATGAGCAAGGTCTCAAAGAATTTGAATTAGTTAATTATGGTGTTTGTTGCATTCACTTGTTAAAGAAAGATAAGAAATTAATTTATTTGCTAGATGTATTATTGTGATTGTGTCTCACATAATGGGCTTTGGCAATAAAACTCTTGGGATGGATCCCCATGAGTATTGAACATAAGGGGGAGTTAGTGTGAAACTATACTCCTGCATATAGCTTAGCATGACGATGCTAATGCTTTTATTTTATCAAGCAAGTTTATGGAATTCCAATTATCAAGATCTTTGAGTGGGCTAGACGTCACTCGTATTATTTATCTCTGAGATGTTGAGTCTAGAGGCTCACTCTCACCCTCGTTCATTACTAACAAGCTTAAATTTCTCGAGTCAAGTTATTTAAAGTTCATGGAACTTTAGTAAGAGGTGTGGGATCTCTTACACAAGGAATAGTAGCCCGTATGATTCCAAGAGGAGGACGGTGCCCGTTCATTGCCAAATAATAATAAAAGAAAGTATTTAGTAAGTTCATTTAATGCTTGTCGCATGTAGAGTCATAAGAAGAGCAAGCCGAAGTTGTGAGGATTGCATGCATTATTATTCACATTAATTAAGTTGTGTTATGTACTCAGCGTTGCTGATGTATGTGCTTCTTTGTTTTCTTTTGATTGTTGTTTTTCCTCAACGACCCTGTGATGACCTATTTGGCGAGCTGAGCTGAGAGGAAAAGTTTCAGGTACAAGTTCTTGATGTGCATGGGAATCATAAGCATCCAGATGGAAATTATAGTACAGGAGTACTTTCTTAATAAAGTCATTTGAATTTATGTTTGACTTTACTTGACCATTGGGGTCAAGGTTTGACTCGTTTTGAAGATGGGACTAGTGTGGGATAGTCTCTAAAATCAAGATGATATCTTTGTAGAATATTGTTACTAATCTGATGTCTTTAACAATTTAAACCCCACCAACAGGGGACAATCATCTATGACTCTATGATATCATCTTGATCTTCCCTCTTTTACTTTATTCTTTATTTGGAATTTTTTTCTCCCCTTTTTACTCTCTCGTATCCCTACCATATGGTCGACCATTACATTATTAATTCAATTTTACTCCCTTTCTTTCTCCTACTTTAACCTCTTTTTTTTTTTTTTATCTTAACCCCTTTTCTCTCCTACTTTACCCACCCCACACCCCACGCAAATTAATTATCATTGATATACACACTACTAGTAACAAGAAAGATTTTTAGGAAACGTAGGGATAAATTTTTTTTGATGAGAATAATCCCACCTTTAAACGATCCTCCCAAAACAGTCCTACCTTTCATAAATTTGAAAATAAAAAAATGGCAATTTATGATTTTCATTATTGTACTGAAACTCAAGCAACTTAATTCCAGCTGAATTATTAGAAAATTGGAATTGAGTCAAGCGGCTTGAGAAACAATCAAACACTTCAGACCTGTGCAAGTTCAACTCGAGCCCTAAACTTTGAAGCTCATAAATGATCACAAGCTCAACTCATATTTAGATCGATCTTATCTTAGCCTCTATAATGCTAATTTAAATACTCCAAGCGGTAGTGATTAGACACGAGTAACTAGCTTGTGGTTGTACATATTACAATGATCTCACTTTCTACTAAACCAACATATCAGTTTACATGTTTGATTAATTTACACGGTAGTGAAGATTTCTTTTTCATTTTGAAATATGTATGGCAGGCCCACTCACCATATGCACGGATGAGAATCGATCTTCTAACCCCTGGAACTAGGGGTATTTGTTCATGTGATGGTACACAAAACTCAAAATTCCATGAGAATCAACTCAGATACTGAGTTGAGGACGGAATTTTGGATCGACAAATCTCAACGTAAATTCATCAGTGCAAGCCATACGGATTCTCTCAGGTGTAGCAGGATTGTCAAGAGGAAACCAACCACTGTAGCCTGCTTCTGCTCTAGCAGCTGCGATAGCATCCTTGATGGCAAAAAAGGCTGCGGAAGCAAGAAAAAATGGAGGTTCGCCAACAGCTTTTGAAGAATGTATAGCCTTAACATTTGGAGCTCCCTGCATATCAACCCAATATCTCTTAAAACTTCGTCCTTGCTTGGTCATTAGCAAATAGTAGCATGTTATATCATATTTGACGAGCAGATAGAGATTTATGTGATAATGTTTTGGTAACTTAGCCCCTAGCTCTCTGGATTGGTAGTATGACATACAACTCTACAAGGGTATTTTTGTAAAATAAAGAAAATGATTAGTCTAGGGGGTAAATGGTCATTATGACACTTAAATTTAGTGATAAAAGTGTTCTCTTCTAAACGGTTTTCATATACTTCGTATAATTTTTTTTATAGGTAAGATGAAAGGAACTCACTTGAGACGGGATAAGGGAAATTCCTCAAATGAGTCATATGTGGTTTGATCCCTAGGGCCTAGACCTCAGAGATACGAGGTGGGAATTGATGCCACCACTCCACTACCTCAACTTCATATACTTTGTATATATTGCAAAAGAATATACATAATCCTCTAAAGACCAACTAATTACCAAACACTTCATAATTTCAGGTCCAATCTACTCTTTTTTCTACAAAATACTCCTTCCCAAACACACTCTCCACAAGAGAGATATTATTCCTTTGAACTTTTAAGCACACCAAGAAGATACTCATCTTACAGAATCCAAATTTCAACATGGCGAAAAAACTCACAGATCAAGATGTATATTGAAACATCTAAATATCTAACTATAACACCGCAACTGAAAATAACAGGTAGACTAACCTTCAAAAGAGAGACATTGAATTTTGTAGGAACATCATTGACAGATGGAATTTTATAATTCCCAGGTCCACATGTATACAGGTAGCCAGGAGGTATCCACTTATGAGCTGCATCTCCCCACTTGAGCTCCTCTAAAGCAACCCAACCCAGCCCCTGTATGAATGCTCCTTCAATCTGCAATAAACATGGTTTTTGTGAAGAAACGAACATGCCGGAGCATTCAACAAAGTTGAGAGTGCTTCGTTCACTATAAATTGAAACTATCTATATTCTACGAGTACATGTAATAGTCTCAATTGTATCATCCAGACACGAGAAGCACACACAAAAAATCAATAAACCATTGCTGTTAATCATTGAACTTATACTGGTCAAAATATCTGCTCCAAGCTCGTTCCATAAATTAAATTAGGCCAGCACTTCAAGTGATCATAACCTTCCAATCACCCTTGCATTGACTCACCCTTACTAGGTATGCCAAGTTGATTTATTCGTATTCAAAATAATCACAAGAAGAGAAATGGAGCTTTTGGAAAATCCCAAAATTGAAAAGCTTAAATGACACTGAACTCAATATTAAATGGCGTAGTAACCAATCAAAATGACACTTCCACTATACTTCTGGAAAACATTCTTTAATTGAATGAGCTCAAGCAACAGAGATGGGGAATTTGTGATGGAAATTACCTGACCAACATCAATGGCTGGATTGAGGGAATGTCCGAGATCAAGAATGATATTTGCAACTCTTGTCTGGAAATCTCCAGTCAAGTATCTATCTCAACCTCCGCAAAAGCAGCACCGTACGTGAAATACCTGAAAGGGTTCCCCTTGCCAGTTTTCCAATCAAATCCAATGTCAGGAGTAGCATGGAATCCATGAGCAGATAGGTCTATTCGCTCCAGATAGCACGCAAGTGCCAGCTGAAAGGAACAAAAGCATGCATCATCGCTAATGAGAAAAAAAGAGGCAACAGTAAGCTATGACACAACCACACATTCCACACATACCTCAGCAAATGAATCAAAGTTGTGTTTCGAAGCAATAGGATCCATTCTTGTTTTTATTTGCTCACAAGCATCTAAAACTGCAGCACCATACATATCAGAACTTGCTGATGCTGCAGTGGGTGATGAATTTGGAACCTGTTTGACAGCAAACAGAAACAAATAAAAATGCAGTTCAGTGGATTCTAAGGCTCTAGAATATTCTTTTCCACTGTTAATGAATTGTCGGGCAGTACAAATGAAAATGAGACAATTTCTGCTGCATTGTTACCTTGTCAGTACTAGTCTCTGATATGAATACAGAGCTAAGAGGAACATCAAAAGCAGAAGCAGCAATCTGGGCAATTTTTGTATGTAAGCCTTGTCCCATCTCGACACCTCCATGGGTAACTAGTATTGTGCCGTCAGTATAAACTTGAACAAGAGCACCTGCCTGCATTCAATTCAATCAACTAATAAACAAGAGAACAATCTCCTCTCCCTCCTCACTCTAAAGACATACTGCAATCCATCAAATTTAGGGGCAGGGACACTTTGGGAACTGCAAATAAGTTGGTTAGAGTGAGCTTGGGGGAGGGGGACAATGAGCTTGTTAGAAGGAAGTCAAAAGGCTATTTATAGAGGTTATCAGCTAAGACGAAAATAAGTGGAAGTACATTTCTTTTATTTTTATTTGTTTAGTTCCTTAGTGATGATTTTCTAGAATTGCTTATATTATGAATTTCCCCCAAATCATCTTCTTCCTCATTTCCGGTCTATTACATATACGTCATTCTTTAGATAGATCCCATCTGTATTAATTTCACATTTTAACTCACTATATAAATATCTTTACAAGGATTGTCATAATGAAATTTTTTTTGAATTTCGATTTGAAATGAATTTGATATGTAGATTAATTATTGGTCAAAGTTCAAAATACTTGACCTCGAGTTAATAGAGGTTATCTTTGTAAAGCAACAACTAGTAATACCCTAACTTGCATGTGTTAGATATAGCACATTATTTACAGAAACAGAATGCAAATAGAAACTGTTACAGGCCGAGATTAAGTATTAAACCAGCATGCATTTCCTATCTACCAAAGAATTAGAGAAATCAGAAGTGTTGAAATCCACACGATGAAGAAACTTATTATTTCAGAAAGAAAAGAGAGAGCGAGAGGATAGGGGAAACAAGGAACGAGTTTCACAGCCAAATGAAGTAATGTATGCACATAGAGTCACTATTGGTCATTTTTCAATACTTAAAATAGGCAGGCGCCACCGCGCCAGGCCTGCTGGAAACAAGGAGCATTTCCAGTGGTGGAGAAGGATCACTTGTCATTATGAAATGTAGTCAGTATGAGGTACTGACTTCAAATGATTAATTGGTATTACAAGAGAGCTACTGGTTCCTTAGTTGGTGGGGTGGAGAAGGATCACTTGTCATTATGAAATGTAGTCAGCATGAGGTACTGATTTCAAATGATTAATTGGTATTACAAGAGAGCTACTGGTTTCTCAGTTGGTATATCGCTCATACTTGCAGTCAGGGATCCAAGTACTGACCCCGGGATCTGATTCTTGTATTTTAGAATGGCAGAACACCTTGACTTGGTCAAGAAGTATTAAGAAAGATTGCCCTTGTCAATACAGAACACAGTCAGGATGTAAGGATGTGGTACTGATCTCAAAGATCAATTGGCGTTCTAAGAGAGCTACAAGTTGCCAGTTGGTATGTTGCTCATACCTGCAAAGAGAGATCTGGGTAATGATCCAGGGATCTGATTCTTATATTTTAGAATGGGAGAGAACCTAGATTTGGTCAAGAAGTGTTTGCACATTGCACCTTATACTCGGTCAAAAAAGTTCCGGAAAATTTAGGTTAGGACCTCGATTCATTTGCTGAATGCATATATTATCCATCAAATTTAACCATTTCATCTTGGTGGTTAAAACTTTTTCTATCTACCAATTTCAACATCAGTGAATGCTGATATCAATTCTGAAGTCCTGCACAATCTTTTTGTTTAAAATACAAACATAAGTTCAACACTATGCTAAACAAACATTGAAGCGAAATTGAAGATGTAGACAGGGACAACAAAGATGATCTTGTGTGCATTGATACCGTCTCATATGTAAAACCAAGAAAGCCTGCATTGCCATGCCTGGATCATACTAAGGCTACAACAACAAAAAATTATAGCACTGAGATGATGTCTATAACAGAAGACATTACCTGGTTCATAAACTTAGTTGTAAATGAGATTCCAAATTTTGTAGGAACCATAGCAAGTCCACGCTTTTTCCATCTATTATGAACATTAAAGTCATCAACCTCAGCACGTGCTCTATGGAAGTCGCATGATAATTTCAGTTGATTCCACAACTCGGGTAATGTACAATGCTCAAGTATTTGGCCATAGTGCAATATTGATCCTTCACTTTGGAAGTTTATTTCCTACAACAGCACAAAGTTTGAGCATATTGTGTAAACCTTGATCACTCGAATATTCATGAATAAATACGCTGGATGAAAAGTTGACAACAAACTAATAATGTGCGAAACGCAAAGCCTAGATACCTCACTACAGAGTATAGAAGCAAACACAGCAACTTTTCTTACCCTGATCTCCTCCGGGTTCTTCTCGAGCTCCATGGCTATCCTCTGAATCCAATTTTCAGCAATCAGCATCCCTTGTGGGCCACCGAATCCACGGAAGGCAGTATTGCTTGGAAGATTGGTGAAGCAAACTTTGCCATTTATGCGGACATTTGGTATCTCATAAACATTGTCTGAATGAAACATTGCGCGTTCAAGGACAGCAAGAGAGAGATCAAGTGAATTTCCAGCATTGTTATATATCTCAAGGTCCAGAGCTAGTACCTTTCCCTCATTTGTGAATCCAACCTGTACTGGGTAATATATAACATTAATTAAATCAATATATCCGATATTTCAAATATGTCAAACCAATTCATAAAAGCTCTACATACACAAAGAAAGATTCAATAAAGCAACAAGCACAAAATGAGGAAGACAAGGATGCTAGGGTTTCAACATCATCCACAATGCTAGGACTCCAATATAATAATCCAGAATTTGACTCAGGAAAAGATACAAGGTTAAACTCAAGCATCTTTTCATTAAAAATCTATGGGACAACAGACCATAAAAGGTGGATGATTGTTTGAATGTGCAGGTGCAAAAATATCATAATAGGTTTTTACGATATTTTGCCTTAAACTCGTGAAGAGCACATAGCACATGGAATTTTCGAGTGCTTATCTTGTTTATTCTATTACATTCCATTGTGGGAGTGAGAAGTAAGCCCAACATAGTGAGGTGGGCATGGAGATACCGAGGCAGGAAGCTGGAAAATTTGCTGCCCTGGCACACAGCCTAATATAGCCCGGGGCGGGAGGCACGGCAGGGTGAATTCCTCCTTCAGTTCAGCACTTTTCCTTTGGTTATCAGGTCAAGATGCTGAGCGGCCAATCAGGCAGCTCCATTTCAAGGTAACAAGGTTATATTAGTGTCTTAGTATCAGGTAAGGGTATTTAGGAATATTACTTTGTCTTAGTTCCTATTGTTAATTGATAGTAATTAATCAGCAGAAGTATGTAATTAGGAAAGCATGATTCCTAAGTATCATGTTCTCGTATGGTCCTTGTAAAATTTTGTTTCCTAGTTTTAATAGAAGTGAGATGATAGTTTCCCCTATAAAACGAGATGCTAGGGGTGCGCATATTTGTCTCCTAAAATGTCAGAAAGAGCCTTGTGAGAGAATTAATGAGAGTTCTTACTAATTCTGTGGGAGAGTTTGAAAATTCTCAAACATAAGCCTATTATTGTTACATTTTGATAATAATGCAAGTAGGGTGAAAGACTTCTTTCACCAAAATATATGGTTTAGTGTCAGAGTTGCTATAGTAGTTCCCGCCTATTATTCATAAAGATGCATCAACACTTCCCTTATATAAATACTGCATAACACATACTCCTACCTACTATTGCTATGCATAAGAAGTTAAAAAACACAAATTGTTGTCGTGAAGCAACAGTCAGCAACTAAAAACATGATGTACACTTTTCATAATTTGTGGATCTAATGCAATCTATAGAAAAGGGCATGGAGGTAATATAACTAATAATCTTGATCTGCGGATATTCTGTTATTTACACTTTTCTTGGTTCTGGGGGCGCACTATATTGGTCTTGTTCTTTCAGAACACGCTTATGCCTTCATTTCATCCTCTTCTCCTTACAGTTCACATCCTGAATCAATTTAGAGTCACCTCTTATATTTGACAAGCAGAGTGAACCTTTCTTGGAGCTTTGATTGGACAAAGATGCATTTTAGTGGGGGAAACAAGTGCAGAACACAACAAATGGATGAGGTTTTGTCAGCTTGATTTAGCTCAAATATGCTCCTACATGCATGTCAATCACAGCATAAATCAATGTCAAAATAGCCAACTGGAGAAATTAAAGTATACCTTATACTTCCCAAGAAAGCTGTGACGCTGCCCAGTTATCATCATGTCTACATCTCGGTCTAAGGTGAGTTTTACATGCCGGTTTAACAGATAAGACGGAACAGAGGCTGCAGCAGCAATAAAAGCTGATCTTGTCTCCTTGCCGCCAAAACCGCCACCAATTCTCTTGGTTTTGCAAACTACTTTTGACATAGGAAGACCAAGTACGTGACTGACATACTTCTGATGCTTCTGAGGAGCCTGCAGAGTTATTTCAGTGAAGAATTTACTAGAAGACCAAAAATAAAAATAATGGGACGATCCAGATTCAGATAGACAACTCAAATTACACTAACATTGTAATGGTGCACAAAAGAAACTAGCAACTTTAGAGTGATACGTACTTGAGTAGATGAAATCATATGGACCTCATTACCACTGTCCATGGTCCATACTAAACTGCTATGTGTTTCCAAGTAGAAATGTTCTTGACCACCTACTTGTACCTCTCCTTCAATGATCCTGTCACATGCACCTAACTGAAAGCAGAGATCAACATCGCCTTTCAGGAATTGCTTCTCTGAGCCAGGATGAAAACTTTTAAATTTGAGTGCATCCTCTATAGATAAAACAGGATGCAACTCTTCATACTCTACATGCACTTTTCCCGCTGCTAGTTTTGCATTTTCATGGGTATCAGCAACAACTATGCCAATTACCTGTACAAATCCCAGGCATTAGTTCACATGCTGCTAAAAATAGTATTCAATTATGAATACTTAAAAATCTTAGTACCTGGCCCACACAAGTTACCAATTCTGAAGCAAAGAGCTCCTCATCAGCGACAACGGGTCCAATATGATTATCCCCAGGGACATCTTTGGCAAAAAATATGCCTGCAAACCCAGGCAAAGTCTTTGCCCCAGAATCATCAATTGAGACTATGCGGGCATGAGGCTTTTTACTCAGAATTAAAGCAGCATGCAAACCATTAGGCGGCATCCCCATATCATCAACGTATTCTGCCTCACCTGTGACCTGAAAAGAGTGACAAACCAATAAAGCGATAAGATGACTAGTGAAGCTGGCAAGTCAGTTGTACTATTTGTTATTACTTTCTTAATTTCTTGCACTGTTTTAATTGGTAGCGATAAGTTAAAACTGGTTTCAGCCTGAAAGGGACTAACTGAAAACCGAGATGACAGTTTAAGTCGAAGGGTTCTTTTTCTTTTTATTAAGGTATCCAAACATTCTTGGTCAGGCTTTCACACAATTTTTTTTTATTCAAGGGGGGGGGGGTGCCAGGGTGCAGGACGGAGGGTTTCAAGACCCTTCTTATTATAATTTTGCTCAATGACAGCTATTAGACAGATAAAAAGGTAAGAGGGCTAAAATGAATTATATGCAATCTGCTACAATTCAGTATGCAAATCAATATAGAACTCAGGGCTAAAGGTGTTGGATATATTGAAGTATCGACCTCCAGAGTAGAGGACCTAATACCACCCACAATGCTTTCGAGAGGATTGTGGAGCTCTCCCAATGAGTGACTCTCTTTCTCTATATTCTTTGGATGCCTAAAAAATACCAAACCTTCCTATTTATAGCCCTATACTGGACCCAACACTAACAACCTCCTGCTCTATTCTCCACTACTAACAGACTAGCTGAGTCATCATTACAAAATTTACTTTATTTAGTTACAGCCTATGAAATCCCCCTTCTGCCCTTCTTAGTTATTCCTAGCCCTCCTAGAATACGTGAACCTGATGAGAGGACGTGTAGGAGATGTTGCATAATCTTCATAAACGAGATAGAAAAAAAAGGAGTGAGGGAATAACCATTCAAATATACTTCACGTGTGAAATTATGTTACATAGCTGATTCCATCTTCACCTTTGACTTTACAAATCGAAACAAGGAGACTGAAAAAAGTGGAGCAGTAATCCATGATTCATAGTACATGAAACACAGCCCTGCTCCACGGAGCCCCACACCCCAACCAAAAAAAAACCCAAAATAGAATATATCAAACGATATAAAAATTCAGAGAAAGAAGACAGGATATTTAGAGATGATTAATAACACACCTGAAGTGTTGCAGATAAATGAACCTCTGGAGATCCCACAGCTGTCCCATGTTTGACCATATCATAGTCCTGACTCCCCATAACAGATGGCCTATGGGATGGCTGTATTGCTGACAGATAAGATGGTGGTACTGTTTCTGTCAAACATGTCTTTACATCCATTTCACGAGAAACCCACCAAAAGAATTTGAAGAAGAAACTCAATGTCAGAGATTTTCTGAAATCCACCATTCCACCAGGTGCATCTTCCCTCAGAAAAATGTCCTCCTCTAAGACTTTTAATGCCTCACCTAACAAATCCTTATTCCAACTCTTTCCTATGAGAAACTCTTTTGTTTTTGAAGCAAGAAAAGAAACAGCAGCAACCCCTCCGTAAACAATTGATGCATCTGAGACAAGCCATTCTTCATCTTTCTTCTCGAGATGAACACGCATTCCAGCATTTACTAATGCAATATCATCATCTCTACGATGAGCCTGCTTGAACTCTTTCACAAACTCGAAAGGCCTAGTCCATGGTAAATGTATCGATAGTAAAATCTCATCACTTGACAAATCAACCTTGCGATAACCAAGGAAAAAATCTTCTGCCAACACTGTTCTAATGTTTCCCTTGCTATCAATGATTTGAAACTTTGCTCCAGCTGCCATCCAAAGAGGATTCAAATCTGATATTGGACTAGCAGTGCATATATTCCCACCTACAGATGCAACATTTCTAATCTGAGTTCCGGCAAACCACTTTATTTGCTCAACGAAAGCATTACAGGTTGATATTTCATGAGTAGCACGCTCTACAGAAACTCTCCTCAAAACACTTAGAAGCTCAGACAGTCGCACAGCAGCTCCTATCTCCAATCCATCATCTTTCACATTTAAAATATTTAACTCAGGTACCTGTGCAACTGATACAAGAGCTTTATACTGCATTCTCTTCAACCTCATTTCAATTCCAACCTCAGTGTTACCAATCACCAACCTTGCATCTGGATATTTGGATTTTAACTCAAGAACATGTTGAAGTGACAAAGGTCTATACCACTTAAGTCCATTAAATCCACTCAAACTCAAAAAAGAAGATCTCCTTAGCAATAGTTCAGGAGGAAAAATAAGCTCTCGGTCATTGTATTTGCTACCATCAACATCACTGTAAGAAAGCTGTTTGTACCTTTCACTGCAAGCCCCGCTTTCCTTCGTATTGCCAGTGTTCCCATCAGACTTTTTTCCACATGAGCAGGGTTTACCAGTCGAAGGACAAATAAACTCGTTGCCTTGTTGGCTTGCCGAGTTACCAACTGTGTATATCATGTCATCTTATTAGCAAAAACTCTAAAGGCATCGATAATTGGCCTATAACCTGTGCAGCGACACAAGTTCCCTGCCAGACTTTCTTCAATTTGCTGCTCAGTTGGAGGAGTTTGACTAGACCTTAGAAAGCATACATGGACATGACAAATCCAGGAGTACAAAATCCACACTGTGAGCCATGTGAGCCTGCTAACAATTCCTTCAAAATAAATAAGTTAATTAATAGGGGATTGATGATTAATCAAACCGTTCTGCTTTACATTAAAATTTGAGAGGAAGATATATGCACTTGATTGTGAAACATCAAAAGGAAAAAACTAGAAAGAATAAAAACAAAAACTATCTTAGCTATTAAACTTCCCTTCCCCCCCCCCCCCCAAATTTCCCAGTTCCCACTATCGCAAAAGAATAAAGGGGATAACTGGCAACCAGCTTACTTTAACATATGTTCTCAATGAAAATAGAATACACACAGTATAGCTTGGCTGCCATTTAAATGTATCATACTGTTTATCTTCACAAAAAGTAGAACACAGGATGAAGAGCAGTTCATCTTCTAGCTACTCATCCAGAGCCTGTATTATAATTGATCCAGATAATCGTAAGAAACCAGGAATAAGTGCTTCCTCAAAGGTTTGCTCAAACCTTAATTTCTATGTTCCCCCTCTCATGATTGTTTAATGGCTAACATGCAAACATTTCAAGAAACTAAAAGTTCTTGAGTAATGATAATGACAGCGCTGATATATATTTGCGTATGTGTACGCGTTAACCACTTGCCGGATGTTAAAATCATTCAGCATTTGTACAATCTAACAAAATTATATAGAAGGGGGAGGTATGATACCTGCACTGGATGCAAGCCAAGTTTACGGTTTCCAATACCCTCCACTGTGATTATATGCATTCCTTCCACGGAGTATAGTGGAGTTAAGCATGCATTGACTGCATGGTGCCTGGTGGAGGCAACATGAACATTAAAACAACTTTTAAAATATAGTTTGTTATCCACTAAAGATGCATAATCAAATCTAGAGCCACACAGATTGATGTCCCAATCCTGCTGGAACAAAGTTCAGTATGCCAATATACAAGACACAAGTAACTAGCACTATTTTGTTTTAGAAAGGGCTGAGAACCTGAGACAACTATAACATACTTTTCTGATATAAGGTCATTCTCTTAGCTGCCTCCCCACCAGAGTAAAGAACAAAAGATATTTCACAATTTTGATCACCATTGCAGCAGGTGCCATGTCAGCAGCATCTAAGTAGTCTAATGTCTCACGTCGCTAACATCACTGCATGAATTGATATGTTTTAAAGTTCCAATTCACCTTTATAAATTAACAATTTTGGAACATATTTTTAGGCTATACTTGAAAGTTGAAAATCTACTTTTAGTAACTAATCTGAACAATATTTTGTGAAGAAATCAGATGATCTAAACATTAGCCATAGAATAGCACTTCAAAGTTTTAACAAATGAGATATTATTAAATCACCAATATGCAAAACGACATTAGTAACAGACGATAATTTTTGATGTGATAGCATCATGGTCTATAATAGAGAACGCAGTGTGATTTTGAAGCACATGCTCTGAAACTTCTCTTTGGGGTACGGTAAGTTTTTAAAACTTTATAGAACGACCTTTATCCTTCTTCTTTAAAGAAGTTCAAACTTAGTTGCAACAGTACTTAATTTGGTAATTGGTTCTCTTTATCTCTCTCCTCGTCACATGTGTCCCTCTTTTTATTTCTATCTATCTCTCTCATCTTCACATGCAATCCTTCAAAGTTGTGCATCTCCACACTGATTTGGGACAGAGGAGCATAACAGGTTTGCCTTGATCAAATTATATGATCCCCACTTCCATTCCTAACCTTCAAAAAATACAGCTGCTTCTTGCACCATGCTAGTTGTTGTTTGCCATTTCAAATTATTAAGTATATACTTTTGATGTGCAAAGCTGTTAGAGGAGAAAACAAAGAGCAGAACCATGAAACTCAACAAACAGAGAACGTCCTGAGAACTTGCCAGGCTATAGATGACATCAATACCACTTCTCAGCGATCATTAACTTGTTAACTACAAAACACCTCGAAACACACAACAATATAGATAGTGTTCCATCTTGTTAACTACAAAACACCTCGAAACACACAACAATATAGATAGTGTTCCATCTAGCTTGACACTAAGCATATATCAAGGCAACAAGGATCAATATGTGCAGATAATAAAGTTAAAGAAAGACTCACACACATTTCTTGTGCTGTCGATCCAAATAGGAGACCATCACAGTACAAGCACCACAACCTCCTTCACCACAGCCTAATTTTGTCCCAGTTAAGCCTAAATCTGCATTCAAAAGCATCGGGAACACTTATCATGACACTTTGAACAAAATAAACCTATATCAATAGGAAAATAGTGTGCGCCACATTCCCATATGTTGGGATAATGGCTTGTAAAGCCGTGTATGCCAGGGCCCATGTCAATGAGACGGGCCCGTGCTACTTCAGTTGGCCCATTTCTGGTAAAGAATAGAAGGTCAGCAGTGGGTGGGAGTCCAAGGTTGTTAAAATCGGGATTCTACTTTGAATCGTAAGGTGATCTTAGAATCGGATCGTAAAATTGAATCGTAGAATCGTACGATTCTACGAAAATATATGATCTGGATATTGCTCATTTTGTAAGTTTAAAATGACTAATAATTGAAAAAAGTAGTTGTTTAGCCAATAAATAGGCGATATTGACCATATATGTCTATTAATAGCTTTGGTATCTTAAATAAATTTGATTTAGAAGTATGAGGTTTCCGTTGGTACACAAAAATGCATAGAATCGTGTAGAATCGTGAATCGAATCGTACAACCATATTTGAATCGTAAAATCGTAAGATTCTAAGATTTGAATCGGGATTTCAACAACTATGGGTGGGACGACCCTGCACCCGTGTGAGTTGCACTGGGCGCCATGCTACCTTCTAAATCCGATTTGACTCAAAATTTTCCATGCCATTCATACCTGCCCGACAACTCATGTTTTTATGGGTTTTGTAACAGCTAGTTTTTTGGGTTTTATTGTTTGTAAATCCCTTTCTAACTTATTATCTTTGGGTTTTCTTGAGCAGAGCTTGATTCCAGCCATTATTCTTCAGATGTTTAATAAGTTCAATTCTTTCCTTCAAATTAAAAGAGCACCTTTTCTTTCTTCTCAAACCTGAGCAAAGGCTCGGGTGACTACAGATCTTTACTTAGTTCTTGTGTGAAAGGGTCTTTGTTCGAACCTTCGGAACAAATCAGCCAATATGTTTAGCACCTCGGAATTCAGATGCACCGAATCTCGCATTCAAGGCAAAAAATGTATCACAACGCAATAATTTTATAGATCTTATTGTACTATCCTTTGTGAGGTTTTGTCGTTCTTGTAGCCTTGAGCACTCATACTCCCATAAAAATACACTTGAATCAAAAATTCTATGCCACTCAAGCTTAAACTCCAATTTAAGCTTTTGACCTAGTACACGACCAAGAAATTCCTAATTGAGAACATTTCTCCACAAAAATTTGTTCAGAACTATTAGATTGTTGTATGTTCGCCCACAAATGTTGTATATTGAACCATAAACGTAGTATACAAAATCATAAAACTTTTCCAACCCCCTTAGTTATTCTACCATTGTATTGTGTTTTGATCCTCTAGAGTTGTAAAATAACTCTACAAGGTAGAGTTTGAGCAATATCAACCATTGAATAAAAAATCAATGGCTCATATATTCTCTTTCCAAAATCCCCTTTTATCTCATCAAAATCCACCACTAAATCTTTCCATTCCATCAACAATGATCTACTTAAACTCGGATTTTAACGTTTTAAACTCGAGCATTACTTCCCCCTCCCTTTTCACCCGAAAAAAAAAATCATAAAACCTGTATATGAAATCAGGCATCCTATGATCTATATGAGTTTTAAACTCGGATGGCGAATTTTTATGCATAACATTTGTAATATAATATACAACATTTAGAACAACATATACAACATTTGTACATGTTGCAAAGTGTTCACAACGTTTCGGAATTAGGCACAGCTCTGTATGATCTGATAGAATCGAATAATCTGTAAGCAATTTATTATCTCTTGTGATCTCTAGGACAATTTCCTAGTATGACTCTCATGTACATGTATATACATCGATACACAACACGACCTATCAATCTATCATGAATCTCATAGAGAAACCATCTTATTTCTTCCATCAAATCAAACAGAGCCTAAAATTGATCAAATTCGTCCATGAATTTACCAGCAAAGCGAGCAAACTCATCAAATCAAACACAATTTCACAAAATTTGAGCAAAAGTAATCGCGAATTTCAAAGATAACATAAATTCATATGAATATTGAAGAGAATTCAACTTATTAAACATCAAAATCATCAAAATTGAAATCTCAACAGACTAAAATTGAAAAATTTAATACCTCTGAGATACTCAAGAAGAGTCAAGTGAGCTAAACCATCAGGAAGTAATCTCCGAACTCCATTGATGTAAATTATAGCTTCGTTTGATTCTCTCTCCTCGATTACTCCAACTTCTTCCTCGCTCCCCATATTTTTGGGAGATCACTATGAAAAAATCACTGTTAAAGATCGATTTTCAAAAAATCTAGTGATTTAGATGAAATTGATGAGCTTGATTTTGATGATTGAAAGTTTATTATATAGAATTCGACCGAAAGAAGAGAGTATGATAAGATTTGTGAAATTTACAGATGTCATATATGCTGAAGAAATAAAGATGAACACGATAGTTAGAGTGGGTGGGAGTATGTCTTGATAAAATTGACTTCTAGTGATTAATTAATTATACTTCTTTTGGCAAGATTAATGATTGTACTTTTTGGCAAGATTAACTAATTGTAGTATTATTACTTTTATTTAAGTTAAGGTAATTACGGGACGTTTGGTTCAAATACATAAAACGAAATGTTATGAGAATAAGTATTTCAAGAGTATGAGAGTGATGGATAGCCGAGTGGTTAGAGCTTCCCTTTCAGACTTTCAGTTTAGGAGGTTCTGGGATTGATTTTCACTATTGATAAGTTGGGATCCCCTTCATTCCCGCAACCTGTCAGTGTTTCTTCTTATCCTATTCTCAAAAGTATGGTTTCTCCCTTTTTGTTTGATTGATTATTTAACTGAGGTCACGTGTTCAAATCTTATATCTATTTTTAATTTTTTTTTTTTTGGAAATTCAAAATTCTTATTGATCATAAAAAAAAGGAGTTTACAGACACCAAACCACCAAAGTTCAGGATATATTTTTAATTATTTGAAGATTAGACAAAAGACAATATATTTATTTTGAGGGAAGACAAAAGACAATATTTGGATCTGTAGTAAAAGTATAAGGAAAGGAATAATGTGAACATGAAATTCATCAAAGTTTTGTTGTTTGAACTTTTAAAGTTAGTCGCCATTAACCAGCTGTAAATACGAATCTTATATTTCTATTTTTTTAAACTATAAATGAAGGACCTCATTAAGAAAATTGTACATAATCCCCATTATTTTTGAGTAATTCCTTAACACTTCATAGGTTTTTTCATGGAACTTCATGGAGTTATGTGTAATTTAAAATACTAACAACATATCGCAGTAGCATTTTATACAATAAAGGCAAAAATTACAAGTATTAATGGAATCTACAGAACGTAACCAGATTTTGTATGCCTCCAACTTCCAAGCTTAACAAAGATTAATCATTGAGAGATGCATCCAACAGACCAACAGTGTGGTTAAGCATCGTTTATCGCTCTGATCTCGTAAAGAACACCATAGAATGAATGTAAATGAGGTCTCAAACACTAATACATCAATCTATACAGCTTTTTAAACATCATCTGCAATGTAAGCTACTAAACAACCCCAGATTTCTTACAAAAAAGGTTGCAATCAGTACTAACTGTACAATAACCAGAGGCTTAGATGGAGAAATCTTCAGCCACTATAAAGAATATTAATGAATGACTAACTTCACCTATGATTACAGAAACTTTCTGAGAGTTCTGCTCATGTTATAAGAAGATTTTCTCTCGTCGAATCTTTTTGGGGTTCTTGACGGGTACAGAATCGATACTAGGTTCTGACCGAGAGAACAGAATGAGGACCTGCATGGTGACTATAACAAGAAGCAAAAACGCAGCTGTATTATGATTCCTTGCCATGTTGAGAAGAGTCTGGTCCATAAAAAGAATGCGAAAGTACCAACACTAAGTAAACATGACCAAACGATCATCACCTACTCATCAAAACAATATCGAAAGATCAGCAAATTAATCTTACACCAAAAGGATGAAAATAAGGTATCTGTATTGGATATGCTGCAATTTGTGTCTTACAATTAACGATTGCTTTGGTAGACCAATATCTTGAATCTCTTTGTTACCAAAATTGCCACCAGAAAAGTAATTTTCCAGAAATGCATCCTGGTAAGGTTCATAAGATACATGAATCAGCTGAAGGTATAAGTAAATCCTTTTTCTTTTTCCTCTCCATATTTCTGTAAAAATAATTGAGATAATCTCTTTGTTTTAGTGCTGATGATATCAAAATATGTTTAGTGTATTTGTTAATCGCAAGTAAAATGTACATTATTTTCCAAGAGAACAGCTCAAATTGGTTTCATATTGGTACTGACTACTGACTTCAATGTTGACGCTATCAAATCTGTGCGTAACTTCAGTAATGCTTCATGTTTTCTACTTTTTCTACCCTCAATTCAAGTTCTTCCAAAAAGCATGACATTCGAGGCCAAGGAAGTGATTTGATTAGAGCAACAGTTTTTTAGACAAGAAACACTATAATGGTCAAGTATGAAGTTATGTATACCAATTATCTACTCAAGGTGAGTTTCATTAATCGTGAGAGAATAAATCTAAGCTTATCAACACAAGAAATATTCACACGAAGTTCTGATGGGAGCATAGTGGTACTCCTGCAATCTTGTAAAACTGGAAAATAATTCTCCATGCTCACTTGTGGTCAATTTTTTTTCTTTCCTCTTTATCCCTTGCCCTAATGAGTCGCATTTCATACCTCCCTAAGAAAAATAAGAAGATATAGACATGCTGATTCTGGTCTTCACTATCTAGGTACCTGCAATACACAGGGCTTCACAGTTTATACTGTCCATTGAAAACAAAAGGTCCTCACAACGGTACACCCGGGCTTACCTCTCTCAGAGTTTCATACCTCCCTAAGAAAAATAAGAAGATATAGACATGCTGATTCTGGTCTTCACTATCTAGGTACCTGCAATACACAGGGCTTCACAGTTTATACTGTCCATTGAAAACAAAAGGTCCTCACAACGGTACACCCGGGATTACCTCTCTCAGAGTTTCAATATAGACCCAAAATAATAACCCCACCCCACCCACCCACCCACCCAACCCCAAACCCCCTTTAACACAATAGCTGCCTCCAGGAACGGCCAGGATTCAAAACTGGAGTGATTTCCCTCCTGAGAGGTGCATAGTGGTACCACCAGACCAATGGTATTTGGGTCGATGCAAAGTATATAGCTAGGCTCTCTAAAAGTTAACATTGTCATTATGCTTAGGTGTAGCTAATACCATTGATTTATGGTTCTTACCTTGGCTACAAACATGTTTTTGCACCATTGGGCAATATCATCACTTGTTTCAGGCAAGTCATGCATTAAATGCCGCTTAATATGCACTTTCACCTGCAACAGAGATTATATAGCAATCAGCAACAAAAAATTTGCTCAGGTAACACACTAACACCAGCAGACACAAAACACAGCTATTATCTCTGCCATTTTCCATCAGTGGAAGCCCGAAGATCGCACAGCCTTTTTTGTCAATATAGACTTTTTTTTTACTATACTATATTTGTCTTGCAGAGGTGTGAACTACTTACGACAGAGGATTTGCCCTTAAAAATGTTAGCATTGAAGTGGGACCTCATCTTGGCTATGGCGAGGGTAATATCATATATTGCGGGGATAAACGATCTCATGTGCTTCACAGCTAAAACAAGACCCTGAAAAAACCCAAAAGTAAGTGATAGTAGACACCATTAGTTGGTAGTTGTTCTGAGGGAAATGAAAAACAATATCTTCTCTACAATATGCGAAAAATGTTGTGCAGTGGAAATAGATTACGCAGTAGGCGTGATACCAGATAAATCCAGATTATTTCATAATAGAAAATGCAGTGATATTTCATGAATTAAATGTCCACTGTGTTCCTATGATTTATAGCAAGGTCTTATAAGTTATCACCTTAAGATGTTGTCCGATGCAAATACAGGAGAAATTATTTAGGTCAGGAACCAACTCACTAAACCTTGTATAGAGAAAATTGAGCAAGATTCAAAATAAAAAGAAAAATGAAAGGCACAAGCTAAAGAGAGAAAAGCGATTGGGTGCACCTTAGTACGAGGGAGCAAAACATGTTTTGGGACATCTAACCCTTTGATCTAGCATGCTGCTGAGCATCTAATAGTTTTGATTGTGTGAAGCGAGTTCCTTCAACAAAGAGAGCCAACCAGAAGGGACAGGAAAATCCTTTAAATCTCGCAACCTGACTGTCTGACGGTTTACCATTACACAATTATTTATAACAAGCAATAACCCAACCATAAACTAACAGAATATGCATTTTAAAATACCGTTAGAGTGCTTTGATCTACATCCCATCTCCTTTTGATAAAGATATACTCAGAAAACCACATTGACCAACCAATACCTGCATTAGATGAATAAAGTTGTTAATAGAAAAAAGAAACTGCCAAAAAGCCACCAATTCCCTAATTGAAGAAAGTTGGAAAGCCTTCAAAACCTCAGCCCCTACCATTCTTTTTAAGAAAATGAAAGCTGACTAGCAATCGCTCGTTAATGGATAACTATAACTGATAGACACCTTATTGGTCAGCGTGTAATAAGGGAACAAAACAATGATGCCAAAAGGCTATATGGGTAAGAAGGATATAAAATTCATGCTTGGTACAGAAGAAGCTTGATGGTAAGGCAACTTCATATACTACCAATTAGAGTCCATAAAAGAAATCTGGTGATGGGAGGACAATGGTAAGCACTCTGATGCGGCTATTAAATGATAGAATAACCAGAAAAAATGTCAAGAGAAAACTATTTCCACCTATGGATTACACTAAAAGATGTGATACATATTCACTTTCCACAGTCTTGAGGGTTATTATGAGTGGAGTACTTCTTGGAGTTTGGACTGTACTATGTCAATGGATATCCTCTACTGATGACTGAAACAATCATGATTCAATATATAATGTCGCAGAAAAACAATCTCATCAGAATATATAAGACTATAAAATACTGAAAATTCATGAGCTGCAAAAACATGCATAATTCATAGTGACTGCAAAAGTCAGCAACTGCCCGTGTTCGCAATTTTAGGAAATTGATATCAATCGTCAAATAGTTCCTTTGACCTTACTGTTCATGATTCAACATAGCAACATAGATTGTTAAAGATGACCCTGCTTATCAGTTGCTAAATTCACTGTTGGAGAAGAACAGGTAAAGAGCAAAGTAAATCACATGTGCAAGTTAATAATCCGAGACATGAAAAGCTTTGAATTGTCGTTTTGAACTTGTAACTCAGTTCACTGGTATTACAAAGAAGTCTTAAGCTACATCTTGAAGCGATAGAAACTCACCGGCAGATACTTCAAAACATCCTTCATGATAGCCATGGTGCAACCTAGGCAACCTGCTCTCTGATCAGACAAAACCACCAGCTGTTATTGACTGACAACTGAATATTGAGAAGATGATCATAGATATTATACCCAGCTCATTCAGAAAAAAGTTTTACAATGCAGGTATAGAGAGTCTTAACAGGTGATTTTTCTGATGACATCGTTGTTTTATTTAATAGCAGTATAACATGGTAGGCTGTAGCATACAGGCAATTCAGCAATGTGGTATCAGACAGATATAATAGATCAGAAAAGTTATAAAAGCCATATGGGTGCCAGATGTATAGAATTTTAGTTACAGAATCAGTTCTTCGGAAGCACCTGAGCTAAGACCCATCCAATAAGCCAATCAATGTCACTTCTATGGTTGCAGATAAGAAGACGTGCTCTTTACCTGTAAGAACAACATTAAGTACAAGAATCCACCAAGAAGGATGGCATTAACTAAATTCTGGAACTTCAATAAAACTAATGTGCCTACCCATCAAATGAAATGTCTCAGAATCAGTGTGCAGCTCCACCTGCAGCACCCCCAAATTTTCCACAAATGAAACACTTAACACAAAACGTACGTATATAAGCATAAAATCAACAATGCATTCAGACCTTCACACCTGCCCACCAATCAAAGAGCCATACAGTCTCTAACCACAAAAGTTCTGCTACTACTTTGTTGAATCTCCTATGCATATTCTTTGACAGTGGTCGAACAAGGACATAGAGGATAGCCTGAATATACAAGCAAATGCACAATACAGGGATTCAAGATGCATACTCAACAAAGAAAATTATCATAATCTGAACCATATGATATAATTGAGCCAAACATATTAACAGGAAAGCTATCATAAAGCAATTCAGCACCTATGCAGCACAAAAAACCAATAGGACCTGAGGTTTCCTGTTTTCATAACATCTCATATATGAAACTTCAAACGTTTCCGTGCTAATGAATCCCGAAAAAGGGTGGGGCCTGAGGTTTCCCTATTTTCACAACCTCAACCGAATGTGCACTACATAGGTCTGAGAAACAGAGAAATCAAAATGAGTAACATGATTTAGTTCTAAAAGAAATAACTTAATAGTTCTTGTGCACATATTCTTTTAATTTGCCCCAGATCATACTAAATGACATCAAAGACATAATATCATCGCCTCTACACTTGCAATCTATCCATGGTCCATTCCCCTCCATAACAAGAAACAACTAACAACATAATAAGTATACCTCTATAAGCCAAGTCCTAGACTTAACAACAAACCCATTATCGACCCCACTTTTAGTATAAAGTTCAAATGTACATAGTCTTCCCTCACACTATTTTTGGAACCAATGACAGGCCTTGGTGCAAAAGATCCAATTTCTATAAACAACAATTATGACTTGTACATTCATCATTCCATCCAACTTCCAAGTATTTACTTAATTGAAGCCAAGACCATTAACTAATTCAGATTCATTCCCCTTTTACTTGGTCATCTATGCAAGTGAAAATCATCACTCTCATAATCTCATATTATATGCAATTTAATCATGGTTTTCAACAAAACTCCATCCATAACACATTTTCATCAGTTCAATCCCATCACATGATAAATTTGATGACAAGTAACATGTTCAAACTTCAAACTGATCAATGATTATTATTTTTATTATTTCTTTCATGGACTGCATCCATAGTTGTATCAAATCCAAGCTTTTTCAAATCAAAGTATACAAATTTATCCATTTGCCCTCAAAACCCACCTCCCACCCCATTTTCCTGCACCCATAAATCTAAGGAAAAACCATCAAAAAGATCTATTTATCAAAACCAACAAATTAAATGTAAGATGATCATCATATGCAGCATTGTTAAAAAATTAATTAAGTATAGAATGACAAACAACAAAAGCAAAAAAAAAAAAACAACAATTTATGAGTTTTGAAGAAAAAGATTATAGGAAGGATGTGGGTATACCTGAATGAGATTAATGATGAGACCCGACATAAGAAAAAGAAGTCCCACAGGAATAATTGCAAAAATAGCGGGTAATTCCATCTTTCTTCTTAGAAAGAAATAAGCTTTTTACAAAAATTTAAGAAAGAAAATGAAGAAAAATGAAAGGAAAATAGAGGGAAGAAATTTGTGTGCTCTCCATTGTTATTTGTATTTAGCATGTTGTATGACGTGGGAAGAACAACCTGGAGTGATGATGATTTTGGCAAATTCGAAGGTTTTTTATTAGGACAAAATTTAGTAGCAGGAAAAAACCATTAAAGTATTGTTTTGGGGTTTTGACTCTTCGAAAGAAAATTCAAGGACTTTTGGTCATGGACAGATCATGAAAGGTTGTTGCTTTCCGCCACGCATCTTCATCCTTGGAAAAAAAATTGGTAGTTTATAATTGGTGGGAAATAGGACCAATCTCATGCTTTTAAATGTAATTAGACCTGGTTATTAGACGGGTCGGGTCGGGACCAGTGCAGCCGTGCAGGGCGAGTGGGTTGCCTCATAAAGGGTCGTAGCGGATCGGATTAAATGGATAATGAACCGCTAGCGGGTCGATAATAGGCGGGCCGGCAAACGAGCGAGTAAAATAATCCCATTTTATTATGTGAGTAGCCCGTTTTAATTATATGAGTAACTTAATTCATTCATCTCTATTCTATATGGGAAGAGGGGTAAGACACCAAAATATTAGAAACCCCATTTTACCCTCACTACATCTCTATTCTAACTACTTATTTTAATTAAAAAATAAAAAAAGAAACTACCTAATTAATTTAAAAAATAAAAAAAGGCATTACAAAAAAGAAAACCATCAATAATTCAAATATCCCTAATTTATTAGATATAATTAACAATTAATTTAATTTTTTACATCTCCTAAAAAAAAATTCTACATATTTTCGCACGCATCGCGTGCATATAAAACTAGTACTAGTAATGTCATTTAATCTATGAGTAACCTGCTTTTCCCCTCAAAAAAAAAAAAATCTATGAGTAACCTCATGTAATCTTATGAGTAACCTAATTAATTCATACTAGTAACCTCATTTATTTATACAAGTAACCTTAATTAATCATACGAGTAACCTCATTTAATAATACGAGTAACCCCAAAGGTTCACAAAGTAACTGCATTTGCTTATTAGAGTAACCATATTTATTTGTAGGAGCGATACCATTTTATTGTTAAAAATAACCACATACTCGTACAAGTAACTCCATTTGGTCATAAGAGTAACTCCATCTGTTCATAAGAGTAACTCCATTTGTTCACAAGTGTTTGTGCATAAGGGTCAATTTCAAAAGGTCATTTCTCACAGCACACTTACTATTTTGGGAAGATTCAAGTTGGAGATAAAAATTTTGCTCGATAGCTTTCCAACGCCTGGTCAAAAGCTCAATTTCGATGAGAGACGAGTGAGATATGAGTATATGACCATTTGAAAATGAGCTAACGGGTTGACCGACTATCGCGTGCGCGGCCACACCTATAATTTCGTGTGTCCGGCCACACGCAAGACACATTGCTTTGAATTGTTTAGGATGTTATTTGGAAACTTCCTTTCCTAAATTATTTTGTCAAATTTATGTTGATTTGCATTGATTGTGAAGGTTTTTTAAAAATAATTTCATAGGGGGACGCCATTGATCCTTCCTTCCCTTATAGTATAGACTAGTCCTATATGCACGCAATGCATGTGAAAACAAACAAAAGGTTAATTGCGTAATAATATATTCGAAAAATTATTCATAAAGTTCATTGTATATTTTCTTTTGTTTTCTGAAAGCTAATAAATCAATGATGATGTAAATATTTTGTTAATTGAGGATATAATGTAGAGATGGTGAATTTGTATTTTATTACTTAAGAGTATAAAAGGAATTAATATTTTTGGTGTCCCCTCCTCTTCTCTTATAGAGATAATGCACTAACCAACTCTACAATCTCATATTGTTTTGTTTGGCGTGAAAAATTATTTAAAGACAAAATAATAATTTTATTTTCAAAACAATTAGATACAAATGTATATATTAACATTCATTAAGCTAATGCTAATATTAGCTTCTTCTACCTCTCAATATTCTTATATTAAAAAAAGCTCTTCAAAAAATTATTGGTTATATCCTTACACATTAACTTAAATTTCAAAAACAATATTGTATTACATTCATCATAAGTAATTATATGTGTTTGGGCTCAATATATCTCTGGCCCCCAATCCATATTTAAATTAAGATATTGCCCCGTGGAACTCTACAAGCTAGCCTTTCTAGGAACCTGTCCCAACCTAAGTCCTGGTCCAACCTGATTGTCAATTTTCACACTTTCTAACGCATATAAATAGGGAACAATGCCCCATTTATTGAGGTAACGAATTCTATACCCACCATTCAATACTAACCGTTAAGTTCCATCACTGACTTGAGCGTCGGAGGGGGGGGGGGTGTCTGGAAACACCATGGGTATTTTAACTCTCGTTTTTGCAGGTCTCGTGACATTTATTTTCGATTGTTCCCACTGTTCTATAAGTTTTACCTGAAACAAAAGGTTACAATGATGAGTAATTCATATTATAATTTACCATGTAAGAAATTTAATATGAATCGGAAGATCATTTTCTAATTGCAATCAATACATACAACTCTTTTTACACTACTATCTAGTTTTTAATTTAAAAAATTTCAAATGCGCATTGATTAATGCTCTGGGGTGCAACGTTGGGGATAAGAAATAATTTAGTTAGTAAACAATAAAGGTCCTATTTGGCAATTAGAGTCTAGAGTTTAGCTGATAGAGTTTAGAGTTTGCTGTTAGATTTTTAACTTTCTGTTCAGCAGATTTGACCATTGATTTGACATTTTTTTTTTATAAATGTGTTTGATAACAATTAACTGATTGCTAAAAGCTTATTGCCATTTGTTTGTGTAAAATAATATTTATAAACATTATAATACATATGAGTAGTCATTAAACATAAATTTACCTAATCCTAAAACTCTATTTTACCCAAACACTCCTTTTAGAGTTTTGGGAAAATTTCAAAAAACTACCTTTTATAATAAAAAAATTTCAAAAAACTACCTTTTAAAAATTTTCTTTCAAAAAACTACCTTATATAACAAATTTATTTCAATGTACTACCATTTTGTCATAAATGAGGTTTAATCACCAATGATTAAATCATTGTAAATTGCTTTACTTTCTTCCCCTCTCGTTTTCTCTTCTTTTCTCGTTGTCCCGTCGGCAACAGCACCTACGGTGACTGTCATTTATTGATCAGTGTTAAATATAAACATAAAGTGGTAGTATATTGAAAGGAATTTGTTAGATAAGGTAGTTTTTTGAAAGAAAATTTTTAAAATGTAGTTTTTTGAAAAAAGTTGGTTATAAAAAGTAACAGTTTTTAACTAGTCAAAACTCCGAAAATAATCGAAAACTCTCTTTTTCCTCCAAATCGTCAAACATGAAACACCCAATCTTATACAGGTTATAGTCCAATTCATTCGAATAGCGAACTTTACTCAAATTCTGAAATTGCTGAATAATTAATATATCAAGGGGAGAAGCAAGCTTACTTAGGAAGTACGAAGAACAATAACAATGGCAGCTCCACACCATCACCAACCACAAACCCTAGAAGAAGTGCGAACCCTTTGGATTGGTGACCTTCAAATTTGGGTCGACGAATCATATATTCACAGTTGTTTTGCTCAAACTGGCGAGGTATTATCTCTCTCCTTCCCTATCTTCTTCTTATTATTTGTTGTTGATTTTCTCATGTTTTAGTGTAATTTGGTGCTATATTCATCTCTAGTTTAATGCCTTTTATGATTCTTGAGGTGGGTTTTTCTGGGTTTTTTTCGATTTTTGATGAATATATATTTGGTGTTGATTGTAATTCATAAATGCTTGTTCTTTTGCTGTTTTAGTTGAATACCTAAAAGTTTGGCGTACTCTTTTTACCTAAAGATTGATTTTTAATAATTTATAGCAGTCATGAGTCATGAACAAGAAGGAACAAAACAGTTAGTTCTAGGTTTATTAAGGATGTAGTTGGAATTTGAGTTATGTTGTGATTATTTGGTAACCTTTAGATTTTATCGAATCCTGAAATGTGCACTTGTGTCAATCTGAGGCCTCTTTTCTATTGCTCTTGTATGATTTCATGTTCTAGAATTTAGTTTAGATCATATTCCGAGTCGAAATCACTTTGAGAGTTAGAAAAAAGTTCGTAGTCTTGGGTTTGGGAGTTAGTATCGAGGTCCAGTGAAGCATATTAGCATATCATCGAATGTAACCAGTCAAAGGAAGAGGTGTTTGAACTACTTTAAAGTTAAGATAAAGCATTTCTATAAAGGAGCCGCTTTTGTGGTCTTGTGAATTGACTGTTTGAAGCTGTCCAGGAAAGATCGAGAGGGTTTTTGAGGAGTTCACTCTTGGAGGGCTTGGATCTAGTAGCGTAGCTAATACTAGTGGTCTAGTGGAAGCTTTCAACTTATCTTCTTTGTTCTCTGGGAAGGATCTACCTATCAAACTGATGAGTAAGTTTCACTAAGTAAGCACATACGTTGTTAGTAAAGAAAAAAAAAAGAAAGATAGCCTGGCATGTTAGAAGGAGACATCTAGATGGTGTGGTGAGGAGAGACGACAACATTAGGATAATATTGTAGGCAGCGTGACTTTTTCTTTTCTCTTTCTCTCCCCTCCTATCTTTTTATTTGTGTCTACCCTAACTGACTTGGAATCAAGGTCACCTTGTGCTTCACTCTGCTACTTTCGTATTCTGTTTTATAATTATTTTTAACTATATTAGTCATGTATTCCTTTGCTGCTTCTACTGCACCCCCTATTTACCTGTTATTGATGATATTCGGTTGTTGACTGGTTGTATCATCATTAGAATAAATGTTTCCTGATTACATTGTTATTGTCATAGTATTGATTTGCCTATGCTTTATACAATTTTGACTAATTTTTTCTTACAAAAAGAGTACTCTTTCGGTAATAGTCTTTCGAATAGTCAACAGCTATATCATGAGTTCAAGGTAATGCTATGTATATTCCTCCCCAAATTTGTTTTTGGTACTGGCTGGTGGCGGTGGTTCCATTGTTGTTATTGTTGATTCCATAATAATATATGCTGTACATTGCTATGTAGGTTATTTCTGTGAAGGTCATACGTAACAAGATTACTGGCCATCCAGAGGGGTATGGATTTGTTGAGTTTGTTTCACATGCTGCTGCTGAACGTGTTTTGCAATCATATAATGGAACTCCCATGCCAGGAACTGAGCAGCCTTTCAGATTGAATTGGGCATCTTTTGGGATTGGAGAAAGGAGGCCTGATGCAGGCCCGGAGCATTCTATCTTTGTGGGAGATTTGGCACCTGATGTTTCAGATTATTTGTTGCAAGAGACCTTTAGAGCTCACTATCCCTCAGTGAGAGGAGCAAAGGTTGTAACTGATCCAAGCACAGGTCGTTCAAAGGGTTATGGTTTTGTTAAATTTGCTGACGAGACGGAGAGAAACCGAGCCATGACTGAAATGAATGGTCAATATTGTTTATCAAGGCCAATGCGTATTAGTGCTGCAACTCCTAAAAAATCACCTGGGATCCAGCAACCTTATGCTGTAGCTAAAGGTAACTTTTCAGGCATATAAACTCATTTGCAAGTTTTTTCAGGAAAGTTTAGCATTCTGGATCTTTTCCTTTGTGAGTTTGATATGCAGTATGTACTCAGCTTCATTTTTCTGTGGCAGCCATATATCCTACTCCAGCATATGTAGTGCCACCAATTCAGCCAGTTCAACCAGTGCTAACAGAGAATGATCCAAATAATACAACAGTAAGTGGGGAGCAGTTATGGACCATTTGTAATTTGGATATGGTATTGTCTTATTAGCTTTATATGTACTTCCTTTCTGCAGATTTATATTGGTAATTTGGACCCAAATGTAACAGAAAAGAGCTGAGACAGCATTGCTTGCCGTTTGGAGAGATCGGTTATGTCAAGATCCCAGCCAGTAAGGGATGTGGTTTTGTGCAGTTTGCAGCTAGGTACTTACATTTATGGCCTTTTGAAGTTACTATTCTGCTCTAGAGTCTTGATGGGGATGTAAAGAGAGATATACCTTCTATCTGTGCTAAATTTTTGCTTCTGAATGTTTTTCCATTTAAGATGCCTGAAGTTGTCTTTTCGATTATATGGTGGTAATGCCTGTTAGTTCTTTCTCTAATAACCTCTGCTTCCAGAGCATCTGCTGAAGAAGCTATACAGAAGCTGCAAGGAGCTGTGATCGGTCAGCAAGCAGTTCGTGTTTTATGGGGCAAAAGCCCTACTGCTAAACAGGTAATATTTCCTGAAAAATCTTCTAGCTCTCTGTGTCAGATTAATTGCGGCCATTTAGAGCATATTTGCTTCCAGCTGTTCATGTTATGTAAGTTCAGTAGCTGATACTTGACTCTGATATATGCCTAGGATTCTGCTGCCTGGGGTCAGCAAGTGGATCCAAATCAGTGGGGTGCATACTATGGTTATGGGCAAGGTTATGATGCCTATGCATATGGTGCTGTTCAAGATCCATCCTTATATGCGTACAATGCATATGCTGGTTATGCTCAATATCCTCAACATGTATTATCTCTATCCTTAACCCCTCAATTACAAATACTACCTCTCATAGAGGAAATGGAACTGCATGTGATTTGTGAACAAAGTAGTTCAGTGTCTTAAATTTTCTTTTTTAGCTTAAAATGCATTATAAATTAAGTACGATTCTTCTAATGAATGGTAGTGTCGTTCCTCCATCCTTGCTGCTAACATTGCATCACAAATCATAGGACAACTAAGACACCGGCCAAGGAGAACTCGTGCCAGGCTAGTATCACGGCAATTTACCAAGAGAGGGTAAAATGATAACCCAATAATTATGCAAAATGATAACCCTATGTTGACCCTTTTTGATAAGACCCTGTTCAATAAAGGCCATGTCCAATATAAGTTATTTTAACCTGACATTGTACTCATGGCCATTAGGCTACCCTTTACGTTAACAAGGCCTACTTGTATATCCAGTATAGAATTCATTTTGGGGAGAGTACTTGTGTCTTGGACACTTTAGTCAACGGTAGGTTTATTATGAGATATTCCAAAGATATACTAAGGGGGTGTTCTTTTCAACTTATTTGAACTTATCTAAATTTATTTGAACTTATGTAAACTTATTTGTCTTATTAGACCTTATCTGAACTTATTTCTTGAGTTGTCAAATCTTATTTTTGTTGAACTGAACGTATTTGAACTTATTGGACCTTATTAGTCCTTATATGAACTTATTTTTTCTTACAAGGACTGAAAATAAGTTGAACAAAACAGGGCCTTAATATTTTGTTAACTGGGGGGGTCTGATTACAGGCTGAAGGTGTTCAAGATATGACTGCTGCAGCCGGTGTTGCTCCAGGTATGGAGCAGAGGGAGGACCTTTTTGATCCCCTGGCAACACCGGATGTTGATAGGTACTCTCTTTCCCTTCTTTTCCACTCTCATATTTACATCTGAAAACTTTTCATGTAAAACTCTCAAACTATGCTGACATACCTTTCTTCTCATCCTTCTCCATTCAGACTTAATGCGGCTTACCTTGCTGTCCATGGAAGTGCAATTCTGGGCCGTCCAATGTGGTTAACAACCTCTTCACTTGCAAGACAAGCTTCAGCCATTACTGGGTCGCTATAATTATGTCATTGTGGGCTGTTTTATTCGTCAATCTTATCAATTAACAAGCTGGAGGTTATGCAAGCTCAATCATCAATCATCAGCAGCTAGCTATTCAGGTGCTGCTACATCGATATGTTGTGCCCTAGTGTTCCTAGTATCTTTGCCATCGGTTGCAACCAGTCTTGGTTAAATCAAAATTGCAAATTTCTTTGGCAACTAGATTGAGGTTTGAGGGTGTTACTCGTAAGCCGCGGGACACTCAGCTTGTCAAGTACAAGATAAGCTGACAGAGTAGCTTCTTTTTTGGTTTTAGTTATGTGATCCAAAGACTAAATATATATCATGATGAGCTTAGTATTATTGGAACATAGTCAGAAATTGTGCATATCTCTCAATTTTTGTAGCTCCGGTGTTTGGTACGTGAAGAATAGATTTATTGTACGTTTTAAAATGCAAATTTAGTGAGTGATATTTAACTTATGATTGGGTTTTCAGTAGTACTTCCTTCATATCATAACTATTAACATTGACACAGAGTAATAAAACAAAAAACAATTACCGGGTGGTTGTGTCCAAATTCTAAACTTTAGAGAAAATAATAGAGAAGGAAAGTTCTTGAAAAAAGTATTTCAACTTGGTTTTGTGACAAACAATGGTGGTATTCCGTCCTTAAACTACAGGCACAAATGCACAAGCGAGTCGTCGAGAAAGAATTAAATCATTATATATGTAACCTTTCTTTAGAATTTTCAGTTATGGATATCATTAAGTACATATAATTTGGAATAGTTCACGGTTAACTTAATCTTAGAAATTAGCCTATTTTTTACGACTGTCTAAAATTTAATATGACCTATTATTTAGGGACGTAGTGAATATATATTAACTCACTCCAAGACAAAGTATATAATAACACAAAGCCACACTTGTTAATATAGGTCGTGTTTTCTTTTCTTAAATTTATTAGCACCAACTAAAATGAACTTAATAGAACTTATTTAACCTTTATTAGTCCTTGTAAGACTTGCTTAGCTTATTAGAACATATTTTTCGTGAAATAAGGTGAGAAGAACATATAGCCTTAAGGTGGTAGGTTTTGAAGTGTCCAGTTTCAACTCATCTGCATCAGATGGTAATCATGCTCCGTTGCGAGTCAACAAGTAAATGCTTGGCAATGTATATTCAAGAGATACCCAGCTCCAAGTCACTTTCATAATAAGCAATCTTAAAGAGAGGTAAGTAATCATAGATAAATGTAATTTCACTTGTTTGAAAGTACTCTAATGCCTCAAATGATACAATTCTGTTCTCTGTAGGTGTCCCTATTTAACTTAGAATGCTAACAAAATTTTGTCTATCTAGTTTATAAATCAATACATATTACTGATACTATGTTCAAACCAGAAACATTGAAGTTCAGATGAACTTGTAACTACAACTGAAACAAGATGGCTATGATCAAGTTTACAAATAATCCCACCACAGATTGATTCGATTTAGAGTCGATCTTTTGTTGATACATCTACTATCACAAGTATTTTGCTAACCATGGAATCTCCTGAGAGTCCTTTAGAGCAAATGTCACGTCATCACTGACAAAATACAGGCACAAACAACCGAGTCAGAAAGCTTACAGCTTGTGTAGGTTGCAGTAGATTATGTTACATAGTTAGAGATGAATTCTCAATTGTATAAAGAGAGCAGTCAAATCATCTAAAATATGCTGAAAGTTTGAATTATGCAAGAGCCATATTTGAAGTTTCACACGTCTGTCTTAATTGCTTTGTTCCTTTATATAAGTTATGCACCGTATTTTAACTTGTATTGTAACCATTGATATTCTTCACAGTTTCTTGAAGACTTATTAACATTAGATTCATCATCAGAGTAGAATAAGTCAATATGTAAAAGAGTAATCGTCAAAGTTTAACCTCAAAATTTTTGCCTATTAATAGAATTTCTAATCTAGGGGAGTATATCAAACAGATTTAACAACTTCTTGAGTTAGAGTTGCCCTAGTAATAATAGAAATTTCGTAACGCAAAAGAATTAACAAAGTATGGATAATGTAGTTTGTAATGGAACCAGAAACTATCAGCTACCAGCTACAATGCCTTAGCTAGCAAGACTTTATAGTGTGAAAAATTGTATTCTTGAAACTAACCTTGGAAAATTCAACTGCAACTTCTGCAACCTGTGCCTAGAACCTGGCTCGCATAGGATGATCCGGCATTCACCAAGTTTGCAGCTGTGTAAAAACAGATTAGAGTCAGTCAAGGTTTTAGTTGTCTCAGAAACCTAAATAGCAGTGTAGTCCCTCTTCACATAAATATACACCCTCATACCTTTTTTCCCTGAAATATTAAGCCCAGATTTGATTTTGGTTAATTTTTCATGAGATATTAGTCAAAATCCCAATTATCTTTCACTTTTCTAAACTACATGTCTGCTATACAGGTATAGTCTTTCTTTGGAATTTCTGGTGAAGAATATTATAAAGGATAATATGGGGAAGGTCAAATTTTAACTCACTAAATCTGGAGTGCCTATTAATGCAGACAGACCAAAATAGAATGTGACCTACTATATAGGGACGAAGGGAGTATATGTTTGCAAATTTTGTATGATACAATTTGGCTCAAGGCCGTTCAAGATTGTTGGATCATTCATCACATCAGCAGTGCGACTGAATTTAAGTTGGACAACTTATAAAATGCAAAGAGTATCATGGAGTGAAGCACCAAATTGGATAGAAGAACAAACAGAATTATCTTGGGGAAAGGGAGTAAAAACAAATGAGCTACAGCTTAATACTTACCCAACTCTTAAAAGAATATCCCATCCAGGAAATTGCTCATTATTGCTTGTACAAAAGCAGGAAACAGTGAAAGCCAGCTGCAAAAGTTTCAGAAAAGGTTATATCATATATGTTTCTTGCCTTTCAGTATTGTCTTGTCTCACTGAAATAGCACTGTGAACTGTAAAGCCACGAAGAAAAATATATAATGATTGAGAACGAGCAGAATGCAAAACCAGTGTTTATTAGTCACAATTTTTGCAACTTATTGTGCCATTTTCTAAAGATAAGGAAAAACAAGAAGTACATAACTTAAGATGTCAGGATCTGAAGAAGCTAACCTTTTCAAAGGTGGTTTCTGCCATTCCGGTCTTGTAAAGTTCATGCACCATAGCTGCCAAAAATATTTTTCCCAGTCTGCACGAGCTCCTGATCACCTATTGAGCATTTTTTATGTTAAGAAACAATCATAAGAAGAACAATCACATGCTTTAAAGTGTTGCATCCGTATTTGATGCATCTGAGCTGGTCTGGTCAATAAATAAAAACATCTGTGTCGGTATTCAAATTTTTTTTGGATATTCAATAAGTGTGGAATACTATGTTCAGTAGACATGTAATAGTTTTGCTCACTTGAACATGAGGTGCTTGAAACATTTCCTGTATAGCTGCTTCAACTTCTGCCATTCCAACACGGGTTTCTTCTGAGGTTTCATGAGCAAAGTAAAGTCATCAAAAGTGGTTCAAGGAGGATAATATGATAGGTAAAGAAGTAGAAAAGCTATTGACAAAGGTATGCAAGACATAATTCAGAGGTAGGGCAATCAAATAAACTAAAATTGACAGAAATGCTTTATAGTTCATAATCTGAATTCTTAAGCACAGATTCTTGATTATGAAGTATGTACCAGCAGAAGCAGTGTCAGCTGGAGAGATCTGATTCTTGATACGATAATCTGCAATTTCTGCTGCACGCCGACATATCTCTAGAGCCCTACGTGCATCTCCAGAAATAGCAGCTACCTGATATAAAATTAGACTTCAACATCATTACAATAAATGGGTGGAGAGGACAAAGTAATAAGATAAGAAAGTATAGCTCAGGTACGACATATTCTTAGTAACTCAATTATAACCACCTTTCTAGAAGCGAATTCCACAGCCTGCTTATCAAAAGCATCGATTCCTTTAAGTCGACTCATAATGATCTCTTGAAGTTGTTGGTAGGTATAGGGGCCAAAACAGAGTCTGTGGATTCCCATTCGGCTTGATATACGAGGCAGCAACTTCTCTGGAAGGTCCATGGTGTTAGCAATTCCTGCAAGAAGGGTAGGATGAGTCTTGATTGTTACTTATTCGGAGTATCCGAATATAACAAGAAATGAACTGAAGTTTTACTGCGATGTAACAAGTCAAAGCTTGAAATATCTAATCAGAACAGAATTCTACCTATCACAATGAGCTTGGAATTTGGTCTAGTTGGCCAATCAAGAATGTTATAAAGAACCTGAAACAAAAGCAAGGCTCAAAAACGTCAGTTTCTCTTATGACAGACAAAGTAGAGCTGTTAGATAATTTAGAATGCTAAGGTTACCGATTGGTTTCTGGTTACAAGAAGATCAAGTTCATCAATCAGAAGAATGCAAGGTTTGTTCTGTCCTTTGCCTACTTGTTTTCCTTCTGAGAAACGCTCATTGAGGAAGTGCAAGGCCTTTTTCCAACTGACCCTGTGTCCACTCAGTGCTTCATATATAACCTGTCACAAATTCTGAGTTCAGAGTCTAGGTCACAAGTATAAGATGTTGAACAAAGAAACTTTGCAACTACTTACCCTATATATGTTCTCTGCCGTAGCTAGTTTCAGACCATTGATCTCGATGAAACTGTAAGGCTTAATACTTCCTGAATCAAGTTCAGACTTAAGGCTCCTCATCACTGCAAGTACACTCATAGTCTGCAACACGACACAGGTAAAGGTTGAGAAATTTTGACGTTATTTGGTGCATAAAAGATCTTGAAGAAGGAGCAGTTGGATGCAGATAATTCACCTTGCCAGTCCCAGGAACACCATGAATGTACAGGCAACGTCCAAGACACTGATCATCACATATAGCACCTTTTATAAAGGTAGTGATCTCGTCCATTTCCTGGGTAACCCATGTATCAGTAAGAAGTGGAACAAAAGATATAGTGGAGCAGAACAATCACATACTACATACTTGTTACGACAGGGGAGTGACTTTGGTAAATTTGCTAACAGCAGTGTCTGTTTTGCCTTTTCAAGCTCTGTTTGCTTATGGCATCTCACATGCCGTGGGATACTCTTTGTACCTATCTTCTGAAATCCAAAGATCCGCCCCTTCCTTGAATTCTGTTATAAACTAGGGGTTAGATAGATTTAATTCAAGTAGCCAGTGGAGGAAATTAAGGTAAAGGGTATTGAACATACTGCGGCCACTCCTGAGAGGATGGTCCAGAAGATTTTCTCTTTTCAATCTCCTCCTCAAAGTCCACATCTTCTGACTCAGACTCTGAATCCTTCGTAGATTTCCAATCATCATCACTAACACTATCATCGTCATCATCATCATTGTCGTCATCCTATGAAATGCAGAAACAGTATTGTCAAGTTTTGGTCGGCCTCTGGCTAGTGGTTAAACACTTAGAGTACTTAGACCCCTCGTGGTAAGGCTTACCTCTTCTCCATCATTGATTTCTGCAAGCCGCTTGAAAGAATGCCAATGTATGTCATACTCATACTCACAAAAGAAGACATCATCCCCTTCATTTTTGGCTTTGGCATACTCTTTTGGAGTCATAACAAAGCAGTGCCTCATAACAGATTCCATCTGTAGCAGCAAGGTAAAAAAAACCATTAGCCTCATATAACAACCAATAACCAGCACGAGATAATATTCATGTGGAGTATGTTTTAGGTGTGCACAAATCGCTGCTTCACAAACTTCTTGCTCATAATAGATATAAGTCTGCAGCTTGGCAATCAAACATGGAAAAAGTATGCAAAGTCTCCAGAGAGATCAATCAGAAAGTGATTCAACAGTGACTGAAAAATCTGGCTCAGCCTCAGAGAAACGACCATACCATCTTTTCTACAAGTAATTTGGTCAAATTTTGGACTCAGACACACAATTCCAACATTCATTCTTCATCGATTTTAGTGGACTCATCAGCAGCAATATTCAGTTCCCATTGGAGTTGATATAGTGCCCTTTTCCATCTTTTTTTTTCTTTTCTGAAAGGAGCCCTTTTCCATCTTTATAAGAAGCATATGAGGTGTTGAAATTTGTGAAGATATCATCCAATTGTTACTACTCAAGTCTAATTCCTTTATAATGGTTGCATGCTCTTATCAATTCCCCTCCAGAAGCACATACTATAGTAAGGGCCTAAGGGGTATGTATTTATTGGCAGCATACTCAATCACCCAGGTGCTATTTCCCTACTACAGAACTCATACTACCAACTACCGAGGCTGATTCACCTTATCGCTTCACTGCTAGACAGCTACTTAGGTCGACACTAGTTCATGAAGATAATCAAGTCCCCCAATTTACAAAGTTCAACACACCTAAACTGCCCACTAGATCATCAATTGTCTTTAAATATGAATAGACATTTTCTTATGTAGTTAGTAAGTCAAATGAGTTAACAGGCTACATATTCTGATTTTCCTTTGCTTCTCTTCTCTCAATAATCAAAAAGACAACTCGGTTCCTATGTCAGGGTAAAATGAAGACATATTCTGGAAGCATATCTCTGACCTTGCGAAATTCAATACAAAACAAATTTAGAGGTTTCATGCCTTACTAATGTTTTCCATATCACTCCATCATTCTCCTATGAAGCCAAGAGACCTATGTTGACACAATGAAACAAAAAAATGAACAGAAATTTGATATCCAACTCATGCTACCTCTACATCAGCAAAATCATTGGTGCGATACAGCTCTCGCCTCAAATTATGTGGCTGTCTTCCAGCTTCAGTCTCCTCCGGGATCATGTACCAATGTGCTCGAAACCAATAGGTTCCATCCACTTCTTTCCATATACTGCACAATGTCATCAAAAGTTCAGCCACATTCCACACCAATTTCTTTCAAATCATCAAAATTCTAGCTTTTTCCCACAAACTCAACACTCTATATCTAATCCTTAATCTAATTTAACAAACAAAAATCATTTGAACAAGACTATTAAGAATTTCAAAAGACAATATACCTGTCCATCCTAGCAGCCCACAAATCGCTCGAAAGCAGCTTCTCCTTCAAAGTCCTAACCCTCCTCTTCCCCTTTGGTGGCTTTGGAAGTTCAACCTCCCTCCCCAATTTCTTAGCCTCACAAAACCCACAAATCCAATCAGTTTCAGGAACCTCCTTCAATGGAGGCTTTAAACACTTCAAATGAAACCCACCAAGGCATTCGTCGCACTCAATCATCACCGCCCTTCCACCTCGAAAACACACTTTACATTCCTCCACCTCAGGATCCTCCTCATCCGAGCTCGCATTATCTCTCCTCTTCACATAAACATCATCACCCACTGCAAATTCACCCCCATCATACATTGCTTTCTTATAATAAACCCTCTTTTTCACCACATTTCGAACTCGAACTTGAGCTCGAGTCTTTACTACATTTTCCAATTCATCCCCTCTTTTTCTCTTCCTCTTCTCAGACAAAGAAGGAGACTTTGGATGAATTGGCTCATTGATCAAGACTTTCTCAATCTGGGTACTACAAACTTTAGATTTTTTACTGGATTTCGGGGTTTTGGGAGTTTTTTCTAGGGTTTTAGACGGTAATTGCTTGATGGGTTTTTCTGGGGTTGAGATAAAATCGTTAGTACTAAGCGATAGTCGACGAGAAGATCGACGAAGTGGAGTTGATTCAATTTCTGATGAGATAATACGATTATAGCTTCGAGATGGGGTTTTAGTGTTGGGGTTTGAGGAGAGATAATAGAAGGTGAAGCTGCGGTTTTTTTAAGATCTGGGATTTTCTGGGTTTTAATTGGAGTTTCCGCCATTGAAGCTCTGCAAGTGATGGTGAGAAGAAGAAGGTTAATTTTAGGAGAGAGAAAATGGGAAGAGAGATAGAGTGAAAGCAATGAAAAAATGAGGAAGAAGGTGGATAGTGATAGTGTAGAGGCAGTAGAGCGTAGAAAGAGAAAGTATGAATTTGGCGGGAAAAGCTTTCCTCCTCTTTATATGGGTGTCCTTTGACCTTTAGAGATTAGAGCCGTTGAGCTTTGACTATGGTCCACTAGCATTTTTGGCACGCGATGCGTGTGTATAGATTTTAGCATTTATTTTGGACACGCGTAATTATTCACTTATGCTTAATCATGATTTTATATGCAATATAATGTGCGTGAAATAAAACATCTCATTTTTGAATTGACATGTTTTTACATGTAAAACCGTAGATTTTGAACTATTGTGTTCTTTAAAATAAAATGATAGTGAACGTAATATGTTTAAAGGGTAGAGTGCTAATGTTTTATAACTATTATCACTACCTTACCATTCCTTATATGATAGAAATTGTAAATAATAGGCAATAAACAATATTTTATATGTTGCATAAGTTTGATATTCTATAAAATAATATGCGATGAAAATATAATGTTATTATTATCAATATTTGGTAACCATTTTTGAATTGAAGATTCTGATTTTATCAACGATCTTGAAACTTTTTTGTGTAGATCTTTTCAATCAATTTCATTTTTTTTACTTGTGTCTTAATTAGGTAATTATTTGTTTTAATTTTAGCTTGTTTAATATAGAAATAGCTTATATTTTCTTTCTTTCCTAATATTTTCTTTTTCTTAAGGGTATTTTTGTATTTTCAAATGAGGACACCATGCCTCCTCCTTCACTTATATAATAGAGATATCTGGGGAAATTTATGACGTGTTCGGCCACAATAGATGTGGTAGTAGCTTTTAGTTGTTAGTTGTACTGATAATTGTTAGTGATTGGTGTGTAGCTGTTAGCTGTCCAAGTAGTGGTATAAGATATTGATATTCGATAAAAAAAAGTTGTCAAAGTAGTTGTTTACAAATAATTAATTAAAATCTCAAACAAAACTTTAATATAATACTTTATGCACCACTAAACGCTATCTCAAAAGCTACAAATCGTAGCTTTTCACAAACACTACTAAAACGCTACTTATAACACTATAAGATATTTACACCACTAACTTACCAAACACTACTATTTTTCTTAATTAATGTTTTGACCTAGTCAAGATATTAAAAGCTACTTATAAAGCTTGTGTCGAACACACCATTAGCAACGCCTAGTGCACGCTTGTACGTAAAGTATGGTGTGCACATGTATATGGCTAACAAGTTAAATAAACAAATGTATATCTTTGTTGGTACATGTTCAGTTGCTCACGGGTATAATTCTTTGTGTTCATTATGCGTATGATTTTCATTCTATGAACGTGAGTATGTATTTTTTTATGGTAGCGTGGTAAAGTTTAAGGTGGTCATAATAATTGTGATTATACAAATTTCATAATCTAAATAAAACTTTATAGGATTTTTTAACAAGAATAATACAAATTGTTTCCCGTTCTCTCGCAATAATATAAACTTTTGATTATTTTTTAATAATACAAACTTTTGATCAAAATTCCTCGAGTAAGCAATAAAAATAAAATAATATAATTTAAACTAATAAATTAATATATTTTTTATAAAAACAACATATATGGCATGCTTATGTGGCATATCATGTGCTTTCGATTTCTGCCTCTTATATAAACCTAGATATAATAAAGAGGTGGTAGCTCAATGAACTATCATCTCAAATTCCGGAACATTATTCAGGGTTGCAGACTAGTAATTTAGCCGGAATTGGTCTCTAATTAATTATCTTTCCTAATTAAAAAAAAACCTAGATATAAGGGAGAGAGACTCGAAAGAAGGAAAAGCAACAAAGCAATTCGACCGGCGATGCGGCGAAGGAAAACGAAGGACCGACGGCCGGCAACCGACCGGCGAGAAGGAGGAACAGCGAATGAGTTCTCAGTCGAGGTATGAGAGTTCGAAAATTTTGCCTTTAAACTTTCATTAAACTTGATTGATGGCTTTTTATTTTTCACGTATAAATAATTTTGGGTACTGGTTCAGGATGAAGTAAATTATGAGACAAGAAATTGTATAGGATGTGAAACTGTTACTAGTATGATACATGTTTCACGACCAAAAGATGTGGAAAGCGGGAGAATGGAGCTTCCAATAATCATGAAGGAGCAAGAAATAATGGAAACTATAAACAATAATGTTACTGTGATTATCTCTGGAGGTACTGGATGTGGCAAGACCACTCAAATTCCTCAGGTGAGATCATGTATTTAGTGTGCAGTATCTTGATATAACATACTCCATCCGTCTCTTATTAGTTTACCCCTTTCTTTGGGGGCACATTTGCCGAGATACTAATTTGAACATTAATATCTCTAATTTTCGATAAGCAAAAATTACAAAAAGTTGATATTTGGATAATACACATTGAGACGAATTCAACAAGATCTCACATGACTATATTTTTCCTTAAATACAAATTACAATAGATAGTCAAAGTCATGTATGTGAATAGTGTTAAAAGTCAAAAGGGGTAAACTAATAAAAGACGGAAGGAGTATTTTATATTATTAGAGTAACATTATATGTAAAAGATAGAATGGACTTTTACCCGTCGTCCACATTTGTATAATTATATGCAGTTTCTTTATGAAGCTGGCTATGGTTCAGGAAAATGCCCTATGAGAAGTGGTATGATAGGTATAACCCAACCTCGTCGTGTTGCTGTCCTCTCTACAGCAAAACGAGTAGCATTTGAGCTTGGACTACAACTTGGTAAGGAGGTTGGCTATCAAGTTAGGCACGACAGAAGCGTTGGAGATAACTGCTCCATCAAGTTTATGACTGATGGGATTATGCTTCAAGAACTCAAGAGTGATTTTATGATGAAGCATTACTCTGTCATAATTTTGGATGAGGCTCATGAAAGGAGTTTAAACACAGACATACTTGTTGGGATGCTTTCTCGTGCTGTTAAGTTTCGCCAGGTACTCTTTCTCAAGTTTTTTTTTGCACATTTTGGTGGTGGACTTTGGCATTTAGTCCCTTGTGTTATTGGGATCAAGGCCGTGGCAACGATTTTCGGAGCCCTGTGCAATTTTTTAAAATTGGGCTCTTTCTTTTGTCTTTCCATATATATATAGAGTACATACAATACTCAGTATAGATGATGGCTAAAACTAATTTTTCTCCTAGTATATTTTTTTTAAAAGAAACAAAATAATCTAGATTAAGAAAGAAGAAACAATATAATTAATTAATACTCCCTCTGTCCCATAATATAAGTCCTAATTCTGTTTTTACGCGGGAATTAAGATTAAATGGAATTTTGTTTTATTTGAATAAAAAAAATTATTTTTATTGAGAAACACTTACATTATTTTTTTATTTTTAACAAAAAATAAAAACTGTCATTTAATGTTGCATGGTTTAATGTGTAGAGGAGTTCAATGAGGTAAAAGATTCCATTTTTTCATTAATAAGGTGCATTGGAAGCTGAAATTATGATGACATTTTGGGAATTAAACTATTTTCATGAGGGTATTTTGGGTATAATTATTGATTGAAAATAGAAATAAGACTTATATTTTGGGACACCTTATAAGGAAACAGGACTTAAAAAAAGTGGAAAGAAAAGAAATAAGAATAGAAGTATGCGTTAAGAGGGAAAGAATGTGAAAAGGCCAAAAAAGGGGAAATGAAAGGATTATTAGTATTGCCGTGCACTAGTAATTATTATGGGAAACAGTAGTAATTATTATTATGGGGAAACATAGTAATTATTGTGGAAAGTTGTGTCTCCATGTCTAATGTGTGTTTTTTCAAAAAATTGTCATTGTGAAGAATTGAACCCTTGACTGGAGGGTTTTATTTAAAAGCACTCACCACTAAACCAAAGCAATTTTGCTTGTCATTGTTTGATGCATCATTATAATATACCATACCAGATTTTGGGGCCCCTAACTGGCGGAGGCCCTGCACGGTCGCCCCGGTCGCCGCCCCTCTGTCGGCCCTGATTGGGATCTAGTGGAAACACTTATCTAATGTAAAACTAGTATGTTTCTATGAGAACAAATTAGGATTTAGAACATATGCAATATTTATCATAAATCATATGCAACAACAAATTAACTTTTTGAAACACAACATATATAACTCGAAAACGAATAGGAATTCGATTCTTACAATATTATGATTCATAAATATGTATATTCTTGGTTCAAGACGTAACATAAAACAATTTAATTGTTGTTTTGTTTCTTGAAGGCAACCAAATTTTGCTTGAAACAAATTGCCTCAATTTGATTGATACTACAAACCTTCAAATTTTAAAAATTTGTTTCGCTGAAGTTCAATATTCAAACAATTTTTTTCATCGTTCATTGGATCAAAGAATGTTAGATAACTCCAACTAATGAACTTTGTATGAATTCTAGTGATAAAATATTGAGATACTGGACCTACTGGTAGCAACATAAGAAAATAATGTTGTTACTGGTTTAATGCATAAGTTGACCTAAAAGATAGCGAAATTCTATATGGTAAGCCTCTACTTTTGCTTTTTCTACATGGTAAGTATTCTTAAACAAAATTCTACATGGTAAGCCTGTACTTTTGTTCTAGCTAATTCCGTAAGTTATTTGGCCGTTAGTTTGGGTTCCAAAATCACCTCGATTTGCGTGCGTTGATTTACGTGCTAAAAATTTAGCTCGACTAAAGTTTTAAGTGTCTTTTTAGTCCTTAGCGGTCAAATATGATGTCAAAATTTGGGAAAAAAAAACCTTCGGGTTTGCCTTGATTTGCTTGCAAACTTCTAAGGGTTATAATGACTCTCTAAAACTTTAGCTAGACTAATTTTCTTGGCATGTAAACCAATGCACGCAATTCGAGACAATTTCGAAACCCAAACTTATGGCCGTAAACGTTTATAACCATTAAGCTTACGGAATAAGCTAGAACAAAAGTACAGGCTTACCATGTAGATTTTTTCAAAGAATGCTTACCCTTACCATGTAAAAAAGGCAAAAGTAAAGGCTTACAATGTAGAATATCCCTAAAAGATATAATGTGGAGTTTGTCTCTGAAAGTCTGGAGTTGATGGGTTGGTCAAATAGCCCAATTTAGCTCAATGAGGATTGTGTTGAAGACTAGGTGGTAGACGATATTAATTGTGTAGGGGAATGTTAATGAAAGTGCAGACCGCTTTTTTACAATAAAGAATGATCCTTGTTTCAAGTATGTCTATGGCAGAGATTGTGGTTAGGTTAGGTTGAGGAGAGTGTGTGTTCTAATGAGAGTTACTTTGAACTTTTAAAGCTTATAAATGATTTTGCTTATGTGAATATACACTAATGATTGGTATCAGTTTATAAAAGATGAAGGCTATGTTTAGTTCACCTGAAATTTTCTGATCTGAACTTATCTGATCTGATCTGAACTTATTTTTTCTGATTACAAGATATTATCTTTTAGATTTTTCTTAATATATAAGAAAAAATATAGTCATGTGGGGTCTTGTTTGATTCGTCTCAATGAGTACTTTATTAATATTCAATTATTATAATTTTTACTAATATGTAATGAAAGATATAATGATTTTTAAATATAAGCATAATCTGAACTGATCTGATCTGAACTTATTTTTTCTGATCTGATTAGATCTGATCTGATTAGATCTGAAATAAGCAAAAATAAGGTGAACTGAACATAGCCGAAATTGTTGCTTAAATTCAAGTGATAGTGTATATCAATGAAGCCCACATGGTACTGCACAAGATCTGTTATTAGGATAATCACTGGGCAGAAGCCTTTACTTTTTGATTAATGTTTTTCAGGAAGAAGCTGAGAAACAGCAGCAAAATGGAATAGAAAAATATAAGCCTAATGAGAGAATATATCCTATAAAGTTGATCTTGATGAGTGCTACCTTGCGGGTTGAGGATTTCACTTCAGGGAAACGGATATTCCCTTTATCCACACCAGTTATAGACATTCCAGGAAATCAGTTTCCTGTCACAAAACATTTCTCAAAGAAAACAGAGCTCATAGACTATATTGGTGAAGCTTATAAGAAAGTATTAAAAATTCACAAGCTGCTACCTCTAGGTGGCATATTGGTGTTTGTTACTGGCCAAAGGGAAGTAAAGCTTTTGTGCCATATGCTTCGTCAAGCTTCGATGAAATTTGTATCCAGAAGTTCTCAGGTTAATGAAGAGTCTGAGGCAACTAAAGTGAGTGGCACGGAAAATAGTGATGAGGTCGTTAATACTGTTTCAAGCTCCAAAAATAAACAACAAATGGACAGGTTCAGTTGGTATGATGAATGTCAGGATAAATTAGACAAAAAAGACGCGTATTTTGCTCTCACTTCGGGGGAAGATAGTGAATCAGATATTGGAAGTGATTTCGAAGATGATGGATCAGACAATGGGGATGCATATTTTGCCGTTAGTTCTGGGGAAGATAGTGAATTGGATATTGGAAGTGATTTTGAAGTTCACAAGTCTTGTAAAGTAGCTAATAACATTGTTGATATTACTGAAGCTGTGAATTCTGAATCCTTGGGGGCTGCTTTTGAGAATTTGACAGAAAAGACTGCTTCATCATCAGATTACAACATAAACGAGAAAATTTCTGCAACCCAGGATGTTTGCTCTTGTCAGCCTTCCAGCTTGACTAAGCAAAACACAGAGAGAAAGGGTCCTGTCATTGGTCCATTAGATGTTTTGCCTCTTTATGCTAAGCTTCCAGAAGCTGCTCAGCTTCGTGTGTTTGAGAAAATTAAGGAAGGGGAGCGTCGAGTTGTTGTTGCTACCAATGTTGCTGAGACCTCTTTGACAATCCCTGGGATACAATATGTGGTTGACACTGGAAGGGAAAAAGTGAAGGAGTATAATCCATCTAATGGTGTTGAATCATATAGAATTAAGTGGACAAGTAAGGCATCAGCTTCTCAACGTGCTGGAAGAGCAGGAAGGACAGGACCTGGTCATTGTTATTGCCTCTATTCTTCTGCAGCCTTTACTAATCTGTTTCCGGACTTCTCAACTCCCGATATCTTGAAAATGCCTCTTGATTATGCTGTTCTCCTTTTGAAATCTATGGGAATCGGAAAGGTCAGTGTCCTTCATATCTATTATTGCCTGATGTTTACTTTTGATGGATCTTCTTGTTTGGAAAAGGTTAATCGTTTGATCACATATTCTATATGCACAATCGGTCTTTTTGACACCATATATTGATAAATTGTCGAGGATTCATTATGGCAACTTATATTCGAAGTATGTAAAATAGTAGGAGCCAGCAGTGGCCTTGCTTTTGGGAAAAAATAGTGGTGATACAGATGATGGATGTGAGTTTATTAAACTTCTCCACTCGGTGATTTTTTTTTTCTTGTTTATTCTGTCAAGAACAATTTTCCATCATCTGAAGCCTAGTCTAGGAGTAATGTGGGCAATAACCAATAATTTTTTTTTTTTTTTTTGAGAGCCATAATTCTTTGTTACTTGCATGCTTTTGTATCTTGTGCAGCTTATGCATATAAAAGAGACACGAAAAATATATAAGGTTGAGCTCCTTTGTATCTAACAATTGTCTGGCTATGCTGCGCATTTTAAAATTGTATGGTTTCTTTGGTACCATGTACTCTTCTGGATTGTACGCGCAAATCTGTTCTGATACAAATTGTATTTTTTTATATGTTAGGTTGCAAAATTCCCATTCCCAACCCCTCCAGATGCTGAAGCGTTAGGGGAAGCACAGAGTCGCTTAATGTATCTTGGAGCATTGGATAGTAAGTGTAGGGTGACACCTTTGGGCAAGACAATGGCTCAGTATCCAATAAGCCCACGACATTCGAGATTGCTCCTGCAGGCCATACAGTTATCGAAAGAAAAGAGGGGTTTTGTACGACCAAATCTGGTTTTGGGTTATGCAGTGGCTGCAGCTACTGCCTTGAGCGTTGAGAGTCCTTATTCATTTAGGTACGAAGGAAGTCAAACCAATTCTGAGGACCAGGATCAGGAACATGATTCTGGTTTTTTGGGCAGCCAGAAAACCAGAGACCAGCATGCTAAATCAATGACGAAACAAATGAGAGAATCTGCTAACTGTTGTTCTGCAACATTTGCCAAGCCTAAGAGTGATGCTTTGACAGTAGCTTATACCTTACAGCTTTTTGAGCAGTCTAGGAACAGAACTCAATTCTGCAAAGAAAACACACTGAACCTTAAAATTATGGTAGAATTGTCGAAGCTGAGAAAGCAACTACTGAATATAGTCTTCAAAGAGAGATATCACAGGGTGCAGCCAGAGTTATCATGGTCTCATGGAACCATAAAAGACGTTGAAGATAATTGGGCAGTAGCTTCTGATAAGTATCCCCTCTCGCAAAAGGAGGAGAACATCTTGTGCGAAGCTATATGTGCTGGTTGGATAGATATGGTTGCCAAGCGCACAAGCGCTAGTGAATCATCAGACAGAGATAGAAAAGTCAATGCCATTCGCTATCAGGCATCATCGATGGCTAAATGTACAGTTTTCCTTGGTCACTGGTCATCTGTCCATGAAGCACCTCCTGAGTTTTTGGTGTATCATGAGTTGAATTGCACGAAACAGCCTTACATTTACAGAGCAACGAGTGTGAAGCCAGAGTGGCTGGCGAAACTTTCTGGGCCTTTATTATGCAAATATCCGACAGATCCAAAACCTGTTTACGATCCTCATTGTGATCAGGTATTCAATCATGTGATTCCATATTTCTGTCGTCACCTGTGGGAACTCCCACCGGACAAAGTGCCAATAGAAGATGATGAAGAACGTACTAAAGTCTTCGCCTATGCTTTGCTTGATGGTCAAGTCCTACCTTGCTTAAAAACTGTGAAGAAGTTATTGGTAAGTTTGCCGAGCATCATATTGAAGCCAGAGGCATTGGGTCAAAAACGAGTGAGCAATCTTATAAGCAAGTTGAGGGGTAGAACAATTGATAGCTTTGCTGAGCTGAAAGAAGCATGGAAAGAAGATCCGCTATATTTGTATCTGGAATTGCTGGACTTTATTCAGAAAGATTCGCGCTTGCTGTTTGATAAGTTGTGGGAAATTATGCATAAAGAAGCTTTCTTGGTACCTCAGGGTAGAACCAGGAAAAGGAAGCGCGGTAATGAAAGTTGATTTTTCCAGATGTTTTGGCCATTTTAATCTATTTCACAATGTAAGTACCTGGTAAATAAAATTGTCACAGCATTGTTTTTTATACTCATGGTATTTAGCATAAATTTATGGTAGCTATTGAAAACTTATTCTCCAATTCTGAGCACTTTGGTGGCCATACATACAATTATCTCTTCTTTTTACAGTGATTTAAACTAATTGTGTTGTTTTGAAGCATTTGGTCATACACTAGTAATCTTTGGTGGCTCATGTTTGTCACCTGAAGCTGCTGCAAGGCAGATTTACGTACTATAGGGTAGCTTGTAGAACGAGAGAAATATAGAGAAAGAAGAGAGAACCTATGTAATACACTAGGAGAGATAACATGAAGTTATTACAATATACTCCCTCTATGTTTTAATTTGTTGGGGGTATTTGGTGAAAAAACCGTTAATTAAACCAATTGTTTTTTCACAATATATACTTCGGGACATAGAGTATTGCAAATACATAGGAAATAATAAACAGTGCATCTCGGATATAACATGTTACACCATAACTTATTGTGTAACATGTATAATGACATAAACTCCAACAAAAATGACATGAATCGACTATACAACTAATGACATAAATCTCATGTCATTTTTTCATTAATTTCATGTCATTTAAGTTTCTTTTCACAAATAAAACAATAATTTGTGAATTGTTACACCAAAAAACGTTGCGTGTGAATAACATATAAATTATTTATGGTAATAACTTTTGCTTAATTAGATATCTTTGGAAAGTTTCCGAGGCTTCTTCAAACCCAAAACGATGAGGACAATGAGAAAGTAGTTGTAAGAAAATGCTGCTCTTAAGAGTTCTAACTTCTTACTAGTCCAAGGAGGAAACCTAAACCAAAAATCTGGAAATAAGTCTCTCTTAACAATAGGCTTCTCATGGCTGAATGCATCAAATGTAAATTTGCCATGGTATCTTCCAAATCCACTTTCTCCCACTCCTCCAAATGGAATTGTGTCAGCTGCATACTGTAATTTGCACAAAGTTTAAGAGTCATATAAGTGGTAGATATGTAAATTTTATATTATACTCCTTCTGTTTCAAAATATAAGGCACGCACGATTTGTGACGTCGAATTTTGACCGTTAATTACTTTCAATTTACGTGGATAAAAAATTTTAAAAAAATTAATGTTATTATAGTATTTTTCATGACGAATCCAACGATATAATTTTTATAATTTTATTTATCATATTACGAGAGATATTTGTAGTCAAAACAAATTTTCGTAAAACGTAAATGTCTTATATTTTGAAACGGAGGCAGTAGTACTTCCTCCGTTTTTTTAGATGTTACACTTTTCAAATCACGGACTCTTAGGTAATTTTTGGAGAGGAGAGAGATAGGTAGAATGAAAAACAAAAGGGTCCTATGTGAACATGTGATAGGAGAGAGATAGAGAGAAGTTATTACATACCCAAAATAAAAATGTAACATCTAATTAAAAACTTCTTAAAATAGAAAGTGTAACATCTAAAAAAACGGAGGAAATACATATATTTAAAATCATTTTGTACTCAAAAGAAAATATTTCATATGCTATTTATTATGAGTTATTATATGTTCTATTGCAAATGAACATGAGATATATACTCTTTTTTGAAACTATACTAGCTTTTAGTCCCGGATGATACCCCGGATCATTATAGATTTCATTTATTAATATTCTACTTTGAAATGATAACATCAAATATAACTTGGTTTAGTGGTAGTAAGATCAAATCTAATATAGTGCGTTAATTTTTATCTTTTTTTATTTGTATGTGGATTACACGTTAGAAAACAACCTAAGTAAGAGTGTCATGCGGCGTTGTTCCTTGTTTAAGAACGCTTTTTAATGTATTTGTATAAATATTCTTTTACTTTAATTTGACTATATGTGCTTTCATAAACATATGATGCACATCATGCTCCCTTGTGTAGGATCTAATTTACGTATCATTTATAGATGAATAATTGTAAGTATGAACAATTATTTTTATGAATAACATCGTTAATTAGACTCTTTTGTGGTACGACAACAACATACCTGAACAATTGTGTCATTGAATAAAACTGCACCAGATGATGTCTCTGAAGATACTCTTTTCATGAATTTATTGTTGTTGGTGAAACAATAAATTACGAGTGGCTTCGACCTTGAATTTATGAATTCGATACTACCTTCAATATTCTCCAACTGAGTTCATAATTAGTAAATCACAATTTTGTTTTAGCAATAATAGAAGTTAGGGCCTGTTCTCTTCTGTATAAAACAGTTGAATTGAACTGCACTGAATTGAACTGAATTGAATAGTGATATGCATGTGAGAGTAAAAGTACTGTCAAGAGCTAAGGGCATGTTCTCTTCGGCATAAAACAACTGAACTGAATTGAACTGAATTGAACTGAACTGAACTGAATTGAACTGAACTGAACTGAACTGAATAGTGATATGTGAGAGTAAAAGTATTGTCAAAAGCTGAACTGAACTGGTCTGAACTGAACTGAATTGAACTGTACTGAAATGAACTGAACTGAACTGAACTGAATTGAACTGAACTGAAAATAAGCTGGGGAGAACAGGCCCTAAGGGCCTGTTCTCTTCGGCATAAAACAGCTGAACTGAACTGAACTTATTGGAGCTGAACTGAACTGAACTGAACTTATCAGAGCTGAATTGAACTGAACTGAACTGAACTGAACTGAATTGAATTTAATTGAATTGAATTGAAATAAACTGAATGTAATAAATATATAAATAATATTTCAAAAAAGAATAATATGAATATTAAATAATAATTATAAAGATAAGTAATAATAATGAATAATAATAATAATAGTATTTTGGATATTTTTAAATGATAGTTATAAATATATAATATTAATAATCATAAATTAATAATAATAATAATTAATGATAATAATGATAATTAATAATTATTTTATATTATTTATATTAATATATTAATACTTGATGATGATATATAATAACAATAATATCTAAGAAGTAAATTAATATTACTATTTTAATAATTAGATTTAATAATATAAAAATATTTAGTAATAAAATAATGATTGGGTTGGACCGCAAAAATTACATCATAAACCGTCTTGACGCGATTGATTGGTTTATGGGCTAAAAAAAGTGGGTTTATTTGTGCTTTGACCTAAATCATGTTCCTCCTAATAATAATACTAATAATAAACAAAATAATATATAGAAACAACAACAATAATAATAATAATAATAATACTTAATAGTAATGATATATATTTAAATAATAATAATATAATAATAATAATAAGAGTAATTAGTAAAATAAATTATACCAACATAATAATAATATTTAACAAAATAATTATAAAAGAATGGAGCTGAACTGAACTGAACTGAACTTATTGGAGCTGAACTGAACTGAACTGAAAATAAGCTGGGGAGAACAGGCCCTAAGTTGAACTGTATTGAACTGAACTGAAAATAAGATGGAGAAAACAGGTCCTTAATAATAAAAAGTCGATATAAGTTTACGTTGCATATTCATCAATGCATCATGCATCATGCATGTAGTTTGGAAAAACAAAGTCTACGTAAACTCACCGTAATTATTGGAAGCAAGGGGCCAAAAATTTCTTCTGTCATGATTTCAGCATCAAGTGGAGGATCAACTAAGATAGTTGGCTCAATGAACCTGATGAACAAGTTAAATACGTTAACCCCTTCATTCGATATTATCTGACAATTTAACTTACTTTTCTCATCGGATATACTCCATTCGTTTTTCAAAACTTTTTCCTACTTTGACCAATTAATTTACTCTTACAAAAAGATTGCAAATAGAAACAACAAAAAAAAACCGAGAGAGTCGCTTAATTTTAGCTAGAGTGGTTGTTAGCTAGATAATGAATATTAATTTTAAGTAATTGTATCCCGATATTTTTTGTAAGTTTTTGTATGACTGGTAGTCATTACAATATATTAATTGGCAACAATTAGCTACTTCTAACTCATAAAATTATTTTTAGTCTAACTATCTAATAGATTAATTATTGAAAAAATCAATCAGGGTTACTATATATATATCATAAAATTAGTATAATAGTATTTTCTTCTTCAAAATTGGTCTCTAAAAGAAACTTATTTAATTAAATAGAAAAACCTGAAAGCGAGCAAAATATTCTTGCCGTCCTCTCCTTTCCAAAAAAAAAATCCCTTGTTATTACTTTATTTACTACTTCGCAATTCGCACTTTGAAAACACTGCATCCACCACTAAAAGCACGATGATTTAATTTGTAGAAATTTTGAAAGAATTAACTTACAACTTATCCTCATGGATTGAACCACCGTGGACTATAGATGTTTTGACTCGAGGATCATCAAGAAGTCCCTTCAATCGATTGAAATGATGTTTATTGATTATTCTTGCAACACATTCTTCTGGATTTTCCCCAAAAGATTTCTTGATTCCATCCTTCAATAACTCAACCTGTTTATACCATTGGCAAAGTTTATAAATTATTGTTTACTTTTCAAAGATCAAACAAATAAAAACTGATTATTTTTTATATATAAATCATACCAAAGTTGAAGATAGCTTCTTTTCTACAAGGATATAATCCACCCCAATACATACTTGTCCACCGCATGTTCCAAATTTTCCTCCTATTAATCGTCTGAGGATAATCTTGTGAACCAAAAAAACAGGAGAAATGAGCCTTAAGCAACTCAAAAATCCAATAAAATTGGAATTAATCACAAGTAGTATTCAAGAATACTAAAATTGTCCTATATATATAAGACGACACTTAAGTATGTGTTAATTTTCAGATTATATGAAAGTAAGCATTTCCCCTTGTTCCGCTTTTTAAGATGAGCCCTCTTCTTACTTCAAAAATAAAAAAGGAGGCAGGAAGCGGTCACACACTAAATTGTACAACTATAATACAAGTACTTTAATTTGAGCTTCGTGGGTGGAAAAATTGGCAAACTTTTTCTTCCCGGAAAAAAGTTAGCTTAAATAAGCCAAGTTAATCAATCGGTAAGCTAAATCAAATTGGGTTAGTGGGTTGGATTGAGCCATATGGATTCTATCTAGATCTCGACCTGAGCCACAACCTGGACCATGTGGCTCAAGTCAAACCCGTCCAGTGATCACCTTTAGAATATTTGTTAATAAGACACTCTCATAATTAAGGGCACAACATCTCTGTAAGTTTCCAAGCTTTATTTATGAATAAACATGTCAAATTTAAAAACTGACCAATAAATTGAAAGTTTACCTCTGTACGCCAAGATGTAGATAGTGAATCAACGATACAGGGGGATTTTCCACCCAATTCCAAAACTACGGGTGTCAAATGCATTGACGCAGCCATCATAACTATTCGTCCCACTCGACTACTGCCTGTTGAAATGTACATTTATAGGTCAAGACTCAAGGCATTAGGACAATCATATTCCCATATCCGATTGTCCAATATATATCATGATATTTTTGTAATTTTTGTGACAAAAATTAATATAAAAAATTATAAATTATTAAAAAAATATTTTTATTTGAGGTTTGTTAGTTGAAACCTAATTGATATTTTAGATAACTCATAAAACTATATAAATAATATATATTATTTGAGGTTTATTACTTGAAATATAATATATCATATTTTTGACACCATTTTATCAGTTGACTAATATATCATATGATATATCTTCGCTATATCTTATCATATCAAATGAATGTTGTATGATATTACATTGAATTATATCAAGTTGCAAGTAAAATTACAAAAATATTATAATATTAGACAAATTATCCAATATCGGATATAGAAGAATACTTTCTCCAAAGCATTGAGCATCGTCACTTTTGATTTGGTTAGACAGTTAGTAACATCTATCTCGCATTAATTCACCGACTTTTAATTATTATCCTAAAGGGAAAATATTAACTTACAGCCAGGTCAAACAAATTTTCTGTACGACATAAGGGTATGCACATGAGAATTGTATGGAGTGCGACAGTTAGAGAAAATGGAGGACATGCAAACGACAAAATATCTGATTTCTTCGTTTATTATTAGTTGTTCCACTTTAGTTATGGGCTAATCATATACTTTCTCTATTTCGTTTTAAATGCAACAAATGAAATGGAGGAAGTATTTCATTTTGACTAAATTTAAAAAATATTTGTCTCAATGTAAGAAAAGTGACTTGAATGGTGCCTTGAAGGTGTTTGGTAGAATGCGTGAAGAAGGAATGACATAAGGCTAACTTTGAATGGACATATCTCTCAATCTATAAATGATTTTGAGGTGATTCAAAGTGGAGGTGATAGCTTGTTCCGAGAGCTTTCCAACGATAGGTCATATGCCCGATTCCGATAAGAAACGAAGAAGTTATGGCTGGTTTAAGTTTCGCCCGATCGGGTCGGGCGAGGGAGCCCGATCGGGCCCGCAACAAAAAAAAAGGGTGAAACTGGGCGTTTGGCAGCTTGTGTTGGCTCGCCCGATGGCATCGGGCCATCTCGCCCGATCGGGCGGCAGGCCGAATTACGACACGGGCTTCGTTGCCCGATCGGGCCCGGGAGCATAATTCTTCGAGCGTTAAGCGCCCGATCGGGCGGGTCTCGCCCGATCGGGCGGCTGACCGGGTAACGCGGAAACGCGTTTTCTGAACGGGGGTATAAATATGTATTTATATCTTAGGGTTTTAGACTACGAATTAGTCTATTTTCTCTGTAATCTGGTTTTCCTCACATAATAAAATATTTCTCCCTCTCTCTGCCGTGGATGTAGCCAAATTGGTGAACCACGTAAATCTGTTGTCTGTTTTTATCGTTTTTGCATTCATAATTTGTTTCTCTCTCACGTCCGTTATAACAAATTGGTATCAAGAGCTTTGGTGTTCGATCTGTGTGAGAAAGATGTCTGGGGTGAATGTCAAAATCGATAAATTTTCTGGGAGGAATAGTTTTAGTCTGTGGCAATCAAGATGCGGGCTTTACTGAAGCAACAGGGGTTGTGGGCACCGTTGGCAAAGAAAGCAACGGATTCAGTACCGCTGAGATGGCCGTTCTGGAGGAGAAGGCTCATTCAACGATTATGCTGTGTCTGGAAGATGACATAATCACTGAAATCGCGGAGGAGGAAACCGCATCTGGTCTGTGGTTGAAATTAGAGAGTTTGTACATGACAAAATCTCTAACCAACAAGTTGATGATGAAACAACGTCTGTTCAGCCTGCGTATGCAGGAAGGTACGTCTCTAAGGGATCATCTAGATAAACTGAATACTATCTTGCTAGATCTGAGAAATATTGATGTTAAAGTAGATGATGAGGATGCTGCTTTAATATTGTTGGTATCTTTGCCTATATCATATGAGAATTTTGTGGATTCCTTTATTGTTGGTAAAGATAGTCTGTCGTTAGAAGAAGTAAGATCTGCTCTGCATACTAGAGAGATTCGTCATAAGGCGTCTGGTACAGGTACAGCGATCAGGCTGCTGGATTAGTAGCCAGTAGTAATGGACAGGAGAATTCGGGGAAAAAATCCAGGAAACCGTTTTCTAGAGGTCCTAAATCTAGTGATGTCTGTAATTACTGTAAGGAAACGGGGCATTGGAAAAGGGAGTGTCCTAAGAAAAAGAAGCAGGAGGACAAGAATGAAGGTTCTGCTGCTTTGGCAGAAACTGGAGGTGATTCTGAGGAAGATCTGGCCCTAGTAGCTAATAGCCAGTCACATTGTAGGATGTGTGGGTTCTTGATTCTGGGGCATCTTGTCATATGTGTTCGCGCAGGGAGTGGTTTATGAACTATAAACAGGTTGATGGAAGTGTTACTATGGCCAACAGTGAGGTCTGTAAGACAGTTGGTATAGGGTCCATCAGAATTAGGACATGTGATGGCAAAGTTGTACTTTGAATGATGTTAGACATGTTCCACAGGTCACAAAGAATCTGATTTCACTTAGTCTGTTAGACAAGAAAGGGTTCAGTTTCAAAGGTGAAGGTGGAGGTTGTATGTCTATAGGGGTTCAAAGATGATTCTGAAAGGGGTTAAACGGGAGACATTGTATGTGTTCAAGGGTCTACGTTATCTGAGTCTGGGGTTGCTACATTGGCTGTTTGTGATAGTGTTGAGAAACAGGTGGAGCACAGAGGCACTCTAGGTTGGAGTGGTGGTTCACGTCAGGGAGAAATCTGTCAACACTCACAATCTGAATCTGAAATTCCGTGTTCTTCGTCATCAAAGTTGGGTCAGTCAAACTTGACTCCTGGTCAGCATGAAATCTTTGGGAACTCTCCCCAAAGGGACGGTTGTGAAGACATGGTGGGTTTTGCACTGTATGTCGGAGAGGTGAATATTTTTGGGCCTCCAAGGAAGGTGTTACTTGTGCTAGGAAAGAGTATAAGAAACACATCTGTTCGAATCTGATTCCACAGGTAAGTTCAAGGTTGCTTGGACTTACAAACTGTTCGTGATTGTTAGTTGCCCTCTTGGGGCAATTCTGGGGTCCTTAGGGACTAATCTGGTCTGGTTGTCTGTTGGGACAAATCTGGTGTAGGGGATTCTGGCGTTGTGATCAATGCATCTGTTTTCTGGCTTATTGTGAGAGGATTCAAGTCAAGGTGGAGATTTGTAAGAAAAGTGACTTGAATGGTGCCTTGAAGGTGTTTGGTAGAATGCGTGAAGAAGGAATGACATAAGGCTAACTTTGAATGGACATATCTCTCAATCTATAAATGATTTTGAGGTGATTCAAAGTGGAGGTGATAGCTTGTTCCGAGAGCTTTCCAACGATAGGTCATATGCCCGATTCCGATAAGAAACGAAAAGTTATGCTGTTTTAAGTTCGCCCGATCGGGTGGGCGAGGGAGCCCGATCGGGCCCGCAACAAAAGGTGAAACTGGGCGTTTGGAGCTTGTGTTGGCTCGCCCGATGGCATCGGGCCATCTCGCCCGATCGGGCGGCAGGCCGAATTACGACACGGGCTTCGTTGCCCGATCGGCCCGGGAGCATAATTCTTCGAGCGTTAAGCGCCCGATCGGGCGGGTCTCGCCGATCGGGCGGCTGACCGGGTAACGCGGAAACGCGTTTTCTGAACGGGGGTATAAATATGTATTTATATCTTAGGGTTTTAGACTACGAATTAGCCTATTTCTCTCTGTAATCTGGTTTTCCTCACATAATAAAATATTTCCCTCTCCTGCGTGGATGTAGCCAAATTGGTGAACCACGTAAATCTGTTGTCTGTTTTTATCGCTTTTTGCATTCATAATTTGTTTCTCTCTCACGTCCGTTATAACACTCAATTATATTGTCAAAACATCAAATTTCATATTTTTTTAGTCAATACATAGTTAAACTTAAACATGTAAAAAATTGTGAATTGTCAATCGTGAAAATCAAACTATAGAAATACTAATAGAGAGAGGGGTAGCATCCAACGAAAACTAACTATAAACTGAAAACTGAAAATCGACCTTTTTGCTCATTTCGCAGATTTTTGCTCATTTTAAGAAACTTTTGCTCATTTTAGCAAACTTTCGCTTATTTTACGAAGTTTTTGCTCATTTTACAAACTTTTGTTCATTTTACAAATTTTTGTCCATTTTATGTTTTCTTGCTCATTTTAAGAACTTTTTGCTCATTTTATCGTTTTACTCATTTTCAAACATTTTTTGCTTATTTTATGTTGCAATTTTTAGTTTTCAGCATAAGAAGAGGTTTTTTAATGTTTGCCCATGGACTTACAATAATAATAACTAGGTTCTAAACTTAATTAATGTAATATTACTATGAAATTAATAATTTCCTTCCAGGGTTCACCAGTTCACCATACCCTTAAAGAAAATTTTCTTATGCCCCATTTAACCCCCTAAATTCTAAACAATCGCATCTTTGAGCTTAGCCTATCTCAGGGATATTTAAGCCTTGTTAATAACGATGATGAATAGTTCGTCTGTGATATTTGGTACGAACTTTTCATGACAATTCTCATAGTTATACAATTGAACTTCCAATGTTCCAGAATCCAGATACACATTTTTTCATCCTAAATTTCTTTTGTAATGGGAACTAGCAACATTAACAGTCACGATTCACAAATCCGATGTATTATGGTTGTGCAGGGAGTTGCTCCACGGGCAAGAAGGCTTTAGACTCACCTACAATGGACGAGGAGCAAACAAAATTGCGGATAGTATAAGATGCAAAAGGGAAATCGGATGGCTTTAACACTTTGTGTATTTTGAACACCCTCTCTCCGGATTTTATTAAATTTTATGAATACGATAGACTAAATGCTTTAGCTACTTTATCGGATGTACTAAATGTTAACGTAATTTTATAGTATTGCTCCTTTGTTTCAAAAAAAAAAAAAGGGAACTAGCAACACTAAATAAATTATGAAATAAAACACAGACTTGTCCCTGTGCAAGTGTATAGGATGAGGTGAGTTTAGCCCACTTACAAGCTAGGAGGTTCCATCTTAAAACCAATTGGTGATATGAGGAGTAACTCCTAATCTTATAAAGTGGTAATGTTGCCAGTAACAAGTACGTTAGACAAACAGATAGACAGACAGATAGATAGACAGATAGATGGGTGGAGTAATTGAGTATATATAATGTGTAGGAGTATAAGGATGAACCTGTGAAGAAGATCTTGTCCCATTTATACTGCAAGAGTTGATTACAAACATCGATTCCACCTTGAATGACCTTAACAGCTCTAGAATCGACGTAAGTTGGGATGGCTTCAGCAAGAAGTACAGAGCATACAGGGGATAATTCTGATGGTTTTATCACTGCTGTACACCCTGCTGCTATTGCACCTATCAGTGGCTCTATTGCTAAACCTTCATGCATCATTGAAAACAAAATGAAATATATATCATTAACAAATCATGTTTAATTAGACTAATTTATGCCCATATTAGATTTATCACATAGATGTAATATTCACAATTTCACATGATTGTCATTGTTTATTTAGGCTTACCAAATGGGAAATTCCAAGATGCAATAATAAGAACAACACCAAGAGGCTCTGCAACCAAGTTTGCTGAAGTGCGATATGCAGCTAGTGGTAATTTAATCTGCAAAATTAGAGATTGATAAATCAAGACATGTTCATGTCAAGTTTGTTGATTTTTGGTTTTGCAAAATTTTGTTCTATATACTTCCTCGTTTTTCATTTTAGTTGCAATACTTCTTTGTTAAATTCTTAAATGTAGCACGGTACACGATTAGTTGATCGTACGAAGTGAGTTACTTGGTTAGTACAGACGAAGTTACCGAAGTGTATGAGATTACCGACAAGTTAGCATAAAAAAGAAAAAGGAAAAACAAACGGAGTTACTAGTATTGATTAGGTCCGGGCTCGAATAAGAGAATTTTTCATTTATTAATATTGTACTAAATGATAACACTAAATATTACTTAGTTTAGTTGTTAAGACTTTAGTTTATAAACTTGAGGTAAGGGATCAAAGCCTATACTATGCAATTTCTAATTTTTTTTAGTGTACATGGATTACATGGTGTAAAAAAAACCCTTAAGGAGAGCGCCATAGTAGCTGGTAGCCACATAAAGTCTTATTTGATTCGTCTCGATGTGTATTTTGAAAATATCTCATTTACATAATTTTTACAAAAATATAACTAAAGATATTACTTCCTCCGTAACCAAAATAAACACAATATTTGCAGACATCCAATTTGTGTGAAAACCATATATCGATGAGTGTAAAAACCCAAATGTTGTAATTAAAAAAGAACGGAGGAGATACAAACAAAGTTACCTTTTTACCTGACATCCAATTTGTCAAGCTACCCAAGGCTACATTAATGTCCTTAATTAACGTTCCTACCTGCAATAAAATCATCTTTAGCTTTCACAAGTCACAACAGCAATTCAGAGTAACTATGGTGATCAGAATTCACAAGGCTGGTTCACCCACAGGCCACAGCCCACCTACTACTGGGGACCAAACTAATATAAGTTGATCTGATCTTTTTTAGTTCCTGCTGAGAACTACATCACCAGCACGGCAGCACACTAGAGTGGCTTCGACGGTTCGACCGACAACCAGAGGGTCTATCTGTGACCCACGGATGATGCAGCCACCGGCCAGTCCGCTGGTTCGTGGTTTGGGTTAGTTGTTCCAATAGGAAATAGGCTTAGCTACCCGAAAATATGATCAATGATGTCTTAGCATAGAGGTTAAGATTGAGGTGATGTGAACGATAGGTCACAGGTTCGAATCCCCTTCCTTTCTTTATACTGCGTTCGTGACTCATATGGATAAAAAAATAGCTAGCTGGAAATATTTTTTTTTATATGATAGTTTTTGTATCTACTCGATAGTAAAAAAAAAGTTCCAGGTTAAACCAACCAACCTAGCGGATCACCACTTTGAACCATCGAAAATATCAAATGCACAAAACTAATGTCTATAGTCCTATAAACATAACTTGTGATCAAATCACGTCTACATGACCGTCTTTATGAATCTTAGTTAGTTATCGAAAAGATAAACTCGGTTTTAGAACAAATTTCTAACTAGTATTACTTAAACCGCTAAATATTAACAGCTAACCTCTAACAGCTAACTAATCATCGAGTTATTATCTCTTAGTTACCTCATCTCTGAATGATTCAACTGGGTGCTTGCCAAGATCTAGCTTGAGGGCATCAAATATATCTTCTTCTCTTTCAATTAGAAAGTTGAGCAACCCTTTTAACTGTTGCTTTCTCCATGATTCTTCTCTAGTTTTCCCTGCCTTAAAATACATTCTCACTTCCTCTATTTCTCTTTCCATATTTTTCTTTTTGTGGCTTCTTGTTGATATCTTTGTATTTTGGAAAATGGCTCTATAAATACTACTACTAGAATTATTTCAGTTAACTACTTTACTAGTCTACTACAGTAAGATGCAATTAAGTATATAAATAAATATGTAGTCCCCCACTTAATAATATCATGGTATTTACGTGAAGAACTAATCCAATGAGCTAGAAATGTGTAATTATATCAATTTCAGTTAAAACTTAGGAAATATCAATTAGGTGGTAGTTGTATATATATTGTCTTTGACATGTACTCAGGGCCGTCTTGAAGATTTTGGGGCCCCAGTTCTAAAATGAAAATTGGGTCCTAATTTATAGAAAATAAAGATGGAAGGTTAGAGTTCTAAAGAGGAAAAATTTAAAATCTAAAGATAAACCATTGACAAATTTATTAAGGGGGTAAGGAACAAGGGTGATTTTTTCAAATATGCAGTAAAATTTTCAACATAATATATTTTGCGACCTTTATAATTTTGGGGGCCCTGTGCTGTTGGGCTCCTTGCACACCCTCATCTACCCCTCTGCATGTACTTAACTTGATGGTGATGAGAATCAAATCCACTTGATTTTCATATACCAGCAGTTTTGTGTGCATGAGTGCATCCTATGTCTTTTTCCCCACAACATTGTTGTGCCAATGTGCCCTATGTGAAGGCCAGTGACAAGAGGAGAGACAACGACGCATTAGTCGAGTAAAATTTTATCCTAAAATCACATGACAATCGGATGAGTAACTAACTCGTTTATATACTTGATGCCACCTTCTTGTTAATTAGTAAAATATTATTTTTTGTTTGATGATTCAGTTTAGATAAGTCAAATTCAATTGAATAACCATACTCTTATCAAAATGAATGACGTTAATATAAGTTCAATTAAGCACGCCTCAAGTATTTTTCGAAGTTGTCAACATAAATTGATAAGTGGGGTAATATGGATTATGTTTAGTCGACCCTATAGGTTGGTAAGTGATAAGTGGTAAGTCGTAACAGGTAAACTCTTAAGAGAGATCAAGAGAAGTATCTTCGTATCTGATTGATCAAATAGGTTGAACCTTAAGGTTACGCTATTATTATATATCCGTTAATTAATATCTAGTTGTATCTTAAGCTATAAATATTAAATGGAAAGGAAAGGTAGTTGGATATGAAAAGAGAATGATAAATGAAGGGACTAAGTTAGTTACGAAGAGCACTAAAGTACGTTGCCAAAGGAAGAAATTGCACCTTAATTATCAGCATAAATATCCACAATGATCATGTGCCATGTCCCTGAAGAAAAAAAAGCATGTACACAACGATTGTCATTTATTCTTCTAAGCTGTTCACTAATGTACTGTGCCGTGTGCAGCAACGTTGTTAGGAAGCAAGTCAAGCAACTATCAATGTCCTGACAGAATCAGAATCATAAGTGTAAGAGACAAATGGTCAGTTCCATTCACCTCAATTTCAATCTTTATCGAAAAAAATAAGTTCAGATAAAATCTAATAAGTTCATATAAGTTCAGATAAGTTAAGTTAAGTTACTTAAGTACATATAAGCAAAAATAAATTGAATAAAAAATGGCCGTTATTCTATTTTTTGGGAGAAATTACTCGAGATTTTATGGGAGACGAAAACTATAGTGTTTGAGTAAGCAAAAAGATTAGAAAATTTGAAATTAGTAGATTCATTGCACTTGTAGAAGATCAAGAGTGGTTTAAAAATTTTCCTGCACAAGGACCCATATTTTCTTCTTATCTTAAGAAGTTGTTCATTTTTATTAGAATAATATTATACTAGAAATTATTTAGAATAGAACTTATGACACCAAATTACTCAAAGATCAGGTTGGAAAATCATGCTCAAACCCTGATTTTCTGAGTTGGCTTGGACTTAATCAGTTGTACTTATTATAACTTGACTCATTTCTAAAATGAAAAAAAGGATAAAAAGATGTCCATTTGGAAGTGAAACGAGCAAAAAGAAATGATCATGTGGCATTGTAATGAGCACAAGATATCAAAATGCTTTATTGGAAGTAAAGTGAACATAAAACCTAAACTTTTTTGACATCGAGAAAACAAAAGAATCGAAACAACAAATAAAACTATTAAGGGCTCGAATGGAATCACGGTAAGTTTTCAGTTTTTGATTTTATGAACATGATATATATGGGAGATAATAAACTTAAAATTAGTCATACTTATACCGAACATGTCAATTTTGAACACTGACAACTAAAAACTGGAAACTACTTTTTCTAGTTTTCATATTTTTGTTTTTGGTTTTAAAAAAATTAAAAATTAGAAACAAAAAAACGATAACGAATGAGCCCTAAGAGAAAAGATTCGAGCTTTTCAAAAATAGTTGGCGAGGTCGTGAGCCTTCTAAATCCCTAAACTCACACGACTCAAGGAAATACTAGATACAAGTCATACAACTACAGTTAAATCAACTACTCTTTTACCTTAAGTATAGATGTTCATTTACTATATGTTCTTTTCATTATAACATTTTCTCTTTATAAATATAAATTTACACATTCTTTATTTAAAGTCATATGTTATTTTTTAAAAGTAGAAAAGTTGTTAAAAAAGGTTTGTGTTCTTTTATATAAATGGTATGTTCTTTTTGGGTGCTTACATCCTAGTGTATAATCTACGCATTGTATTGTGCACCCTAGTGTATAATCCATGCATTATAAATTAACAGCATCAATAAGGCTATGTTCAGTTCACCTTATTTTTGCTTATTTCAGATCTAATCAGATCAGATCAGAAAAAATAAGTTCAGATCAGATCATGCTTATATTTAAAAATCATTATATCTTTCATTACATATTAGTAAAAATTATAATAATTGAATATTAATAAAGTATTCATTGAGACGAATCAAACAAGACCAGATCATGCTTATATTTAAAAATCATTATATCTTTCATTACATATTAGTAAAAATTATAATAATTGAATATTAATAAAGTATTCATTGAGACGAATCAAACAAGACCCTTTCTTAAAAATAAGTTCAGATCAGATCAGATAAGTTCAGATCAGAAAATTTCAAGTGAACTAAATATAGCCTAAATTGGAAAAATCCTTTCTTAAAAAAAAATTGGAAAAATCCTTTCTTAAAAAAAAATTGGAAAAACGTACGGATAACGGGTAGTTATCCGTCATTTTTAATGTTACTTTGTGAGAAATTAGATAAGTCATACAATAGACTGCCAAGCTGGCAATCTGCCATATGACGAAAAGTTGGTTTGATATTTTGCCATTTACATTCCCTCATTTATTGGCAAGTTACCCCAGCCATGCAAGAGCTAAAATCTCAATAGTATTCAATATTAATAACACGTTTTCCAGCAAGCAAAATTACATTTTATCAAGATTTCAAGCAAGAGCAGCTAAACCAACTAATATAGAGATAATCATAGGCCGGACCGAACTTTGGCAAAAAAAAAAGGCTCATTTTAAAGCCTCGAGTGGAAAATATCGCGTCAAAATCTGTTAATTCGGGTCGGGTCATGTGGGCTTTTCGAGTCATTGGGTTCGTACCTAAAATTAGCCTAATTTTTCATAATTAATAGGTCACTCGTGGCCTTTTTTGTCCAAAAAATCGAACGGCCCCAACCATGAGCCAAAAAATTGTGCTAAAAACCCGATCATTTTCAGGTTGAGCTCGTAGGACGGGGCCCATATTGATCACCTATTCTTTAACATCATCAGCTTTATGCCCAATTTTAAAAATAAAGGTTGGCCTAATTACTTAGACGTCGTCCTTCCATTTATGTAAGCTGTGAAAAGACTCGATTATTACTGAAAAGTGAGATCTCCAATTTTTTCTAAAAGCATAGCACATGATCTTGTGTATTGGTAGGGTTTAATTAGCCTCTAACCACCCTCTTTATAGAGCAATTGAATATTTGTGCTGATTAATTAGCTGACAAGAAGACAAACATTTAGAGATGATGAGTCAGGACAGTTGGAAGATTATGAATTAAGACGTCTAGTAATAAATAGCGGTTAAGGCGATAATTCTAATAAATTCAATTTTTTATCATATAAATTTGCAGAAAAAGTTTCACATCAATGCACATGATAATGAAAATTCGATCCTAGGAGTGGCAATAAGATGAGACAACTCGCGAGCTACTCGAGATCGACTCGGTTAAAATTCGGTCAAAGCTCGACTCGAGATGTTGGTGAGTCGAGTTGAGTAACTCGATACTCGACTCGAAAACTCGTGAGAAATTCGAATACCTAATTATCAATAGCAAAATACCTAAATTCAACATTTTTCTACCTTATTGTTGCTTGTAACATGAGACACTTTCAAGATACTCGAAATCTACTCGGTCAAAACTCGACTCGGTCAAAACTCGACTCGGTCAATGCTTGGTCAAAACTCAACTTGAGTAAGCTCGACTCAACTCAAACTCGACTCGACTCGAAATGCTAACCAGTCGAGTCGAGCTAGCTCAAACTCGAACTCGACTTGCATCATTGCAATTGCCACTCCTATTTGATCCTACCTTCAGATATAAGTTTACACCGTCACACATATATGATGAAGGAGAATGTAATAAGGGAAAAAATCAAGAATGTGAAAGGAGTAAAATCAATTCAGTGTAGAATAATAATTGTGCCAAACATGCAATATTTATCATACACATGGCTCACGGTACACCCAAGCCTCAAGAGCTTTTTTTTGCTCATTTAAGATCTCCAAATGAGCAAAATTCGCACAATAAGAATAACTTTAAATAAGCAAATAAGTAAATTCACGGATGTATAATGAATGCTCTCAAACATGTATTTTGTGAGTGGTAATGCATGACTTTGTCTTCACAAAATTACCTTAATAGTATTAATTATTGTGAGTGGTAGACAAAGTTTTTTCCCAAATGGAGTAGTACTCTCTAATAACGGAGAAAATTGCTATCGGTAAGTACTTGGTACTTTTTAATAATAATGTTTCTTCACTCTCCAAGTCACATTCAATTCACCATTACTTGAGGTACTAGTCTTTGATTTCATGGAGGTACTAGATAGATCGTTAGTTGCAAGATATTGATTATAAATGAATAGGATCGATTTGATTAAAATTAATCATACAAAAAATCGAATTTTTAAAGTTATAGCATTGTAACCTGTACCGTGTTTTAACTGAAATTGAGATTTCGAGATTGAGTTGAAACACACCGTATAAGCGGATAATTCTTTCGTTGATTGCTTGGCAAATCAATGTCTTAGCAGGGAGGATGATTTTATAGCATGGCTTTAGTCTCAATCTCTCATCTGAGCATATGTTTAACTCCTTCGCTTCATTTTGGTTAGTAGTGTAATGCGATTAATTGCCTTGTGACATATATTGTTTTCCTCATGTGGATAATAAAGGTGCAAATTAGTAGGTGGACACGTCCGTATGGTGATCGAGGAAGATGCGCACGATGAACATTAAGCACTAGGTTATGAACATAAAGACCAATATCAATGAACATATACTAACATAGATGTACAAATGTTCATTTGACTTATTAGCCATGTACATGGGTTCTTGACTTGTTATTCATGTACATTTGGCTAATTGTACATTCTTGTTAGTCATGACTCATGTACATGTTCGCACATTCCTCAACATACAGATGTGTGCATCATTTACGGATTGTAATAAAGGTCCTTGACTCCTTGGACTTCACAGCAGCCTTGCTTCAGTTAGCCGATGAACCAAGGGAAAGCATGGAGTTGATTGTGGGCACTCTTACGAGACCACCTTGAAACCTTGGCATGGATGGATCTTAGCAACTGCTTACAAAGTAAATTCCTAATCCTCTTAGTAAAAAAAGTTATTTTAAGAGACTTGACATTTTACATCAAAATCATTTATTTTAGGTCTTGCTTTTACATTTTACATCTCTATATACTGAAACAACAACTTAAAATGATTTGAAATTTTGAATCGCAGATTAATAAGCTCTGTGTAAGAAATAGGTCTCTGGGTTTTGGGATATGGAAATGACTAATGAGGTGAGCTTGGCATGCTCATAGGAAAAAACTCAATTAACTCAGTCTTGTGATGTAACCATTAGTTAGGAGGCTAAAATGGAGTACCAACATATTTTTACCATTCGGAATATGAAAGGACCACAATTGCTAATTTCTTTGAACCTAATGCTATGTCTTTTTTTTTTAAAAAAGAAAAAATATAAGTTGACTCATGAATTCTGACAAGTGATAACAAGTCATTTTATAAATCGACACATTAAACCTAGAACATATTCTACAAATTCATTTTACATTTTCTATTCTATATCAAATATTCATATTGATGTTCTAGTAATAAGCTTCTTAAAGGGGGAAGGGATCACATCTAAAGAAATAGATCCTACTAGCTTGCGCTTACAACCAACACGGCATACTTTGAAGCTACATAGTGATAACACCTCGACCTTTGTCTCCTTGGAGACGGACCTTTGAGTGATCCTAGGGTTATGTTAGTCACCTAATAAAATCATTCACAAAACCTTTACGAATGGCTTCCAATCTCGTGTATAATGAACCTACTAATTTGCGACTGCCCTTCTCCATCGACAGTGGACCCTTTCTCGAATGACACTTCTTCAAAGTGGTCCAGTATCCAAGTTGATGCATCCTTCATTAAATCCCTAGAATAAGACTAGCAAATACATTAAGAAATCAAACAAAACACTATGTTAATTGTTACCCTAACGGCCCATTTGGTAGTTTGTTATAAATGATGGTAATGGAAATGAATTTGTGTGCAAATTTGTAAGGAATATCATTGTCTATTCTCATAGTAATGCTTATTTATACTAAAGTGTCCACTTTTCTTCTTGAATTTTCATTTCCATCCAATACCACCTTTAGGTGGTAATGAGTGTTAATAAAAATTGCTTCCCCTTGGAGATAAAAACACATTAGGATGGGATTGCTTGTCTATGGAGAAAAAATCTCTCTCCACAGAAATTTTAAGAATGCTTCCCTAATAAAATTACACTTAAAATTCATTCCTATTACCGCAATTTACCAATGACTACCAAAAATGACCACCAAACGGGCCGTAAATCTCCCCTAGCAGAGCTGATTAGTATCAAAGAAGGATAATATCTTGGACAAAGGAACCAAAGTCAACACCTCCAAATCTTACTTTGATTGCAAAACAGGCGATTGCACTCCTAAACCACCAGAGATTTTATAATTAATTTAAATAACATAACAGAGATAAATAAAGTTCTCAAAAGTGAGATCTTTATCATAGGCTTACTGAACAGGGAAGGGAGGGCGAACTGGGCAACAAATCAAAACTGCCATCTACCAATATTATCAGTCTAATCCTCAACAAGGTGGATAGAATGTAATATCAACTCATACTTTACCAAAAAGGTCTTATGAAAACTCAAAATCTCTCAGCCATTCTGGCAGTAACAGCTCTGAGTTTCGAGTAAACCTTTCCAGCAGGCGACCCTAATATTAGGCTACAAAGCGAGTCCCGCGCTACTTTATTGTTTGTAAATGATCCCAAAATATGAATCTTTGTGTCTGCAATCACAATACGCGTCCTTGTTGCATTTTCGATGGCAAACTTTGTTTTACCTCCTTTACCGGAGAGCCTTCCAATAGCCCTTGATTTATGGTCACCTTTCAATGTTTTAACATCCTTGATCTCAAATGAGTCAATAAATAGTTCATCTACCCTCAAGAGGGCAACTGCATCTGTAACGTCAAATCCAAGCATAAACGCATGGACAAAATCAGCACACTTCTGTAGGCTACTTACGTCAGGTGTGTCGGCTCTTGTCTTCAGCTCAACCTTACGAGCTTTAAGATTCATCCTTACATCAATTTTCATCTGCTCATATATTGGAGTGTAGATTTCTAACCATGCTTTTTTCAAGGGCGTGAATCGATGTTGTGGAACAGCAACCTTTCTGAATTGTACCTGACCATCTGACATCTCATGAGCTTTCAAAGCCCCAAATTTGGGTTTTGATGGAAGAGAAGGTAGTGATGTAGCTACTTCAACTTCCATAGTATTCATGTCTCTTTTGCCTTCCATTCTACTGCTCCAGTGAAAATCTAAAAACATAATTGCAAAGACAGATAAAATAAGAAGACCATTCAGAGTTGTTGATCACATCATTTAGCAACAATGTTGTAAAGAAAACAAAGAGGCACTTCGGATACTGGAAGACTGAAATTTATCATTGAAGTATAAATTGATTTAAACCAATGAAGCATGTATATAGTGCAAGGATACAGAAAAGACCGAATTTTGAAAGACATGCCATGTATGTAGTCTTCAACATTTCTAGCGTAATCTTAAGCTTCCTTCAATTTCCACAATCCCTAAGTGGGATCAACCAGGAACTAAAACAGTTCTAATATCTAAACCACAAGAACAAGAGGACAACTCTATAGTAATCTCTAGCTTCCTGAAATGTTCCTGGATTCCTAAGAGGGTCAATCAGCTACTAGAACAGTTATAAACCGCAATAATAAGAGGACATTTCTAGCGTAATACTTAACCTTTCCTTCAAAGCTCCAAAACCCTGAGTAGGATCAACCACCAATTAGAGCAAATCTAAAAATATTAAGACAACAAACAACAATTCTCTATGCCGTCTATATACATATCTAAAACCCAAGACAAACAAATGTCATGCTGCCACACTCTCCCAGACAATCAAATGAGACATTAAGCAATAAAAATACTCTCCCAGACAATCAAATGAGACATTAAGCAATAAAAATGTGTCGGAAAACTCGAACCCATAACCTCTCATATGATATTCTAATACACTAACCCACTGTGCTACAATACTCATGTTGGTTTTTGTTCACGTTGGTAAATAATTTGGGGAATATCGCCCGGGACAGAGCTCGTTATTTATTAAATCTTAAGACAATGTCCTTGAAATTCACTCACTCTACCACGCAATAACAGCTTGTTTGGTTCATTTTCAGTAACGGCTTGTTTGGTACAAGGTATACGGAAGAAGGGAAAAATAATTAGTTTTCAATGTTTCCAATCTAATAAGTTCAATAGAACGTAATTCTGATGCAAAATACCCTAAACACCATTACCTGAACTACAAACAAATACCTATTTCTGACGAAGTTGAATCGCGGGTTCAAGTTCGGGTTGAAAATTCCTTAAACTGAACCCGACTTGTTAACACAAACGGCAAATTAGACAATTTAATGGCAAAATCAAACACAGTTATGATTTAGGGTTTTGATTTTGCCATTAAATTGATTGAACATTAACATGTATTTAGTTAGGAAAAACATAATAAAATGAAAAAAATCAGATAAACTTACATGTTTAATGGTGAGAAACGTGTTTAAATTAAGAATTCCGGCGAGATGACTCAGAAATCCGCTATCTTTCCGGCGAGATCTAAACAAGTTTTCTTTCCGGCGACAGAGATAAGCGAGACAGCAGAGAACTGAATGTACGAGAGAAGATAGACGAGAGAGATATGAGAGTATGAGAGAGTTCACTTTGGTATCTTTTTTAGGGTTACATCTTATATGGGGATTATTTGGGATAGTTTTTCAGCCGTTGGATTAGATCTAACGGCTTAGGATGGAAAGAGAGGAAAAATTGTTATATGTCGTCCTAAAATTACTTAAAATCGTCCTGGATTACTTTTAATTTACAATTTTACCTTCTCTTTTTTCTATCACACACCACCCTCGCCATCCCCCGCCACCACCTGCCTCCCCCTACCACCACCCGTCACCACCTATCTTCCCCTGCCACCCACCACACGCTCCACCACCCACGTAGCAAAAAATAAACTCATTGTATTCTTCTCTCTTAACTTAAAATTTCTCACCATCTCCTATAAAATTGGATGATGTTTTGAGACGGACACTATGTTGTTTTGCAATTTTCAGTTAAATTTCTCACCATCTCCTATCAGTCAGTCAGCTTCATAAATCTGCGAAGATTTTTTCCTCCCTTGTTTTATATCTAATCCATTAGGCTCCTACATACTCATTGTTGGGCCCACTAAGGATCCTTGATTCAATAGCATAGCTTCCTATCTCTTATGGAAAACCCAGGTTCAAATCTTGGCGAAAACATAATAGGAGGTTGGAGCTTATTGTGACCTTGTGCGAGTGCATCGCGAAGGAGATTCTTCTTACCAAGGGATTCCTGAGAGGGACCCCTAGAAAAAAAAACTCATTATTGGGCCCTATATTTCCTAAATGGATCAACTCATAATAAGCATGGTCGACCATCAATGCTTTAGAACAAAATTTCGGTTACAAGAAGTAACCAGACAGTCAATGGAATTAGGAAGACTAGGTCGAGGGATAATCTCAAAACCTTGAAATATCGGAATTGTTTCGTCAACAGTTTATACGTTGAGGTCGTCGGTCAAGGATGACAAAATGAAATCCCCAACAATCCAAACCTAATATTAAGAAGAGAATAAACCACCTTTCTGAATATTTTAGCTAATTTAATCTATTTAGTGACCGATTTAATCTATTAAATAATCACACTTTTTAATCCATTCGATAAGATTGACACGTTATTGTCTAAAATTGTCTACTATAGTTCGAAATACAAAGGGAGATAAAGCAAGAATAAGTGAAAAAGAGAATATAGGTTTGAGTTTATCTAATACTTCCTCCATTTCATTGTAATCTACACACTTTGATATTTACACTATTCACACATTTCACTTTGACCATCATTTGTGATTTATAAGCAGATGAAAATATAGTCATGTAAAATCATGTTAGATTCATCATAACATATATTTTATTAATACGTATTTTTTATAATATTTACAAATACAAAACTAAAGATATATATCCTCAAAATTTTGCATTTACATGCGTGAAAAGTGTAAATGTGTAGATTAAAATGAAACGGATATTCTATTAAACTCGAACGACCTCTTCTAATATTTAAAAAAAAGCTAAATATTCAATAATAATCCCAGACATATTTCAATAGGTATATCTTCGAGGTCACCACGTAAGTATGATACGATACTCCTTGATTTTATTTTTTCCTCCAGCTATTCACATAATCACATGCTCATTGCTAGTACAATTAGTCCAACAAAACTAAAAAAAACCACATAAAACAGTAATAAAGAAAGAAAAAAAGCAAGCAGAAACGGCAAAAAACATCCTGATCCGAATCTCGCAACATCATCATCTCATCACGTTGCCACCTAACTCTCTTCTCCTCCCTTCACCTACTCCTCATCATCATCCGTCTCTCTCTCTCTCTCTCTCTCTCCAACAAATATTCATACCATGAGCTGGTGGTGGGCTGGTGCTATTGGTGCAGCTAAGGTAAATCTTAATCACTCATTTAATTTAGTCCTATTTACTATTTCATTCATCAATTGATTTTGGTTTTGGTTTCAAATTTTATAGAAAAAACTTGAAGACTCAGATGATGTATCAACTACATCAATAAACTACCAGAGTGTAGCGCTGATAGTTGGAGTCACAGGAATAGTCGGCAATAGTTTAGCCGAAATCCTCCCTCTTTCTGATACTCCTGGGGGACCATGGAAGGTTTACGGCGTGGCTCGTCGTCCTCGGCCAAATTGGAATGCGGAGCACCCAATTGAGTACATCCAATGCGACATCTCTGATAAAGATGATGTCGTTTTGAAGCTTTCACCTCTTACAGATGTTACCAATATTTTTTACGTCTGTTGGGCCAATTGTGTTACAGAGGCTGAAAACTGTAAAATTAACAGTATGATGTTTCAGAATGTGTTGAATGCAGTAGTTCCAAATGCGCCAAATCTCAAGCACATTTGTCTGCAGACTGGTATGAAGCACTATACTGGTGCTTTCGAATACTGGGGGAAGGTTGAGCATCTGCTCGATCCTCCCTATAGTGAGGACATGCCTCGGTTGGAATTGCCCAACTTTTATTATGATCTTGAGGATATACTCTATGCTCAAGTTGCTAAAAAGGAGGATATAACTTGGTCGGTCCATCGACCTGGGTGTATATTTGGGTTTTCCCCGTATAGTGTCATGAATGTTTTGGGTACATTGTGTGTTTATGCTGCTATATGTAAGCATGAGGGGATCCCATTTCGATTCCCTGGGTCGAAAATTATCTGGGAGTCCTACTCTCAGGCATCTGATGCAGATTTGATCGCGGAGCACCAAATATGGGCTGCTGTTGATCCATATGCGAAGAATGAGGCGTTTAATTGTAGCAATGGAGATGTGTTCAAGTGGAAGCATCTATGGCAGGTGTTAGGGGAGCAATTTGGGGTGGAGGTCGCGGAGTTTGATGAGAGAGTTGGGGGGTTTAGTCTGGCGGAGTGGATCAAAGGGAAGGATAGTGTGTGGGAAGAGATTGTGAAGGAAAATGATTTGGTGGCTACAAAGTTAGAGGAGGTGGGAACCTGGCAGTTTGTGGACATGGCTTTTTCTTGGAATTGGCCGTTGGATACCATGAACAAAAGCAAAGAGCATGGATTTTTGGGATTCAGAAACACCAAGAATTCACTTATTTATTGGGTTGATAAGATGAAAGCTTACAAGATTGTTCCTTGAAAGAACTTTAAGTTAATATGTATATGTTTTACTACTATTAAATTGTGATCTTGCTTCGTTTCCCTTTATTTTGGTGATAGTATGTTATATTGTCAATAAGATGGGAGTACTTTGCTCCAATGTTTATTCTATCTTTCATTTCCGATCACTTATCTTTAATAATACTTTCTCCATTTCCTTTGTTGCAATACTTTGATTTTTACCCTACATATGTTGATATGTTATTATGTGCGATGTTGTGGGATCTATCTCTATGTATATTTATGGAGTAAAGAGCGTGACAGTCAAAGTGTTGCAGTTATAAAGCAACGAAGGAACTATTGAATAGTTGATATATCTTACCAATATTATCTCAAACCTCAGGGTCGACCTACAGAAATAATCTCCTTCAAGAGGTTTAAACCTGTCAATATTACAGAAGAGATCAGTGAGTAAAACCATTAAGCTTTATTTTAGCTCAGGAACTATCAAATGAAAGAGTAGAAAATTCAGTCTCGTATAATTCGCTCCATTTGGCTCATTAAAATCCTAACTTAAGGTATTTGTAACAACTATATTACAGCTCAAAATATCAACATAAGCTACATACAATTATCGTTTAGTAGATTATATATTATAAAAACCCTACATTTAAAACCATCACTACCAAGTGTAACAACTGTACCATAATTAGTAAGGTTTCCCCATGTTACAAACCCGACCAATACTGTCCTACTGATTTGATTATGATTTATCATGCCACTTAACCACTCTCAGCAGAGAATTTAACAGCTGAGGCTTCATAAATCGTAATCGGGATGAAGCGGTGTAATGACATGAAAAAGTGCCAATTAGGGAAGAACTCAAAGCCCTTAATGAACCAATTGTCTCTTGGATCCTCAACTAGACCACCAAGCTGAAGTTCTCAAAGCAGCACTTACGATGCTGATTGTTGTTTAGGGATGCCCGCAGCTTGTCTAGTGAAAAGTAATTACACAGTTACGACTTCTTTTCTTTTAGTTTTTGTATGCTTTGCTCGTGTCTTTGTTGTGTTTCCTGTAGTAAGAATGCAAATATTAGAGATTACTGGAAACTAACTATATATATTATTCAGTTCTCAGCAGAAACATAATAAATGAAAGAAACGACATAAATGACCTGCATCTTTTTCAGATTTCCTTCTGCTGCGCCATAAAAGACGAATCGGTGTACCAGCAAATCCAGCATCTGTACGCAATTGCTTCTCCATATAGCGACGATATGTCTCAGAGAAGAGCTTCGCATCATTGACGAAGAAAACAAATGTGGGAGGCCGGATAGCAGCCTGTGACATTTAGACCTTAGAAAGCGTAATAATAGTAATGCACCAAAACAAAAGGTTGAAATCTTTACCAAAGATCTTGCAATGAGCATAAACTGATATAACAATATTACTCAGCAGTGAAGGATACTCCATTAGAATAATGGTTACTCATAGATATTATATTTCAAGGCAACAGCATTTAGATTGAGTGTCAGAGAATTTGGGAATAACACAACTATTACAAGGGATTATTGGTGAATCATGTCAATCCTTACTTTAAGGGGATGCATCATGGGATGATGTAGCTATTATCTTTGAATGGAGAAAATTAGTATATCCCCTTGCACTACTTTCTTTGACAATTACTACTTACACACCATTGATGCAGTCTGTAGGACCAGTTTTACTCAAGGATATGGAATATGTCACTTAAAAAGATGCCACATTGATACAATCTTTTATTTGGCCAATAACCAGGAGCTGAATGAAAAATCTGATCTTCAAATGAAGAATGTTACACTTGCTGACAAGTCCCTCAGCAAATATCCAAAGACGTACTGCGAACGTACTTAGTTTGAAGATGCATTGCCCCCACAATGTCCGTAACAGTTTTGAAAATTCTAAAATACCAGCAGCTCATAAGCTTCTCATGTAGTGCAGACATTGTGAATATGTGATGATATGTCAGCATAACAGTATAGATGTCGTAGATGGCAAAAGGATGCCTCGGATGAACACATGTTAACACTAATTGGCAAACAAACAATAAACACTAAGAGAAGTATTTTGAAAAGAAACTGTAGGACCACATTAGTTATACTCCAAACATAGTATGCAGACATATTCTATGGTGCTCTGGAAAAAATCAATTAAAACTGAGGAATACCTGTGTGCAATAATAAACACGTCCCCTCTTCCCTGCCCGAGTCCTTGGTGGAGCTTTAAAAGCCACAGCCTCTCGGACAACTTGATTCAATGTGGCTGTACTTAGCCTCCTTGACCTCTCTTTCTCTACTATGCTGGCAGCAACAATGATCCTATAAACATCATAATAAATCCCAAATCAACATGTCTGCAAGGTCTATAACTTGTCTGATGTGGTATGTCTCCTTCTATGGGTCCCAGTTAGATGTCCGATGCAAGGTATTACATGCTAGAATATTCCAGGAGGACCAGGAAAAAAAGCAACTCCTGAACAATAAATTGAGACTCCAGGCATACTCAATAAAATTCTTTTTCGGATCTGTATTGTCCATAAAGTTTATACAATACAAGTGAAACGCTAGCTGCTACCCATACAGATGTAGTCATACAGCATCATCAACTCATGCACCGCAATAAACCATACCATAAAATCCTTGACTATCATGATTCATAAAGCTACCAGCAGGGTGAAGAATCAGATTTACAAATCTTTAACCCAATAATTTCAAAAATTTTACTGTTGTATAAGATACCAATCCAGATTCAAACATCACATGATACCATGCCTTTGTCAATCTTGTTGCTGCTTCCTCTGCCTAAACCCAAGAACATCTGAAACCTACTGCAGCAAATATATGACTACCACACCTATCACTGCAACTCCTAATCACAGTCATGGATAACAATTAGAAGATCGGGGACGTTAAGAATGTAGACTACACTTCTATCGGCCACAGTAGTTCAGATCTACATAATAAAGTACTGTCATAATTTCATGATGACCATGGGGATCCATTTGTTTCTCCATGTCCTTTTCTGTCGTCTAATTGCATTCAATAAAATTGGATCAATAAAATAGGATGTTTCAATCTAGATTACCGACGCCAGCATGCACTTATGAGCTAGTGATCAGCAAGAACGCTGAGTTGTCAATATAGTATTGCCTTACAATTCAGGTCACTATTCTATTACACCTACCATTTCACGATCCAAAAGGACCTCATCAATGCCGATCCTATGTAGGATCTTAATTTTGTAGGATGTCTCGATCCTACCCAACTAGAAAAAATAACATGGTAGGATCTTAATACGATTCTATGATCCTACGACTCTACGATCCGATCCTATCATAGAAAATTCATAAATAATTTCACATCTTATATTTCTACTATGTAATTTTGGTTCATGTTACTTCAATATTAAAGTATTTAATTATTGTCACCATTTACTAATGAAACAAGTCATTACTAAAATGCGTAAATTTTTAACACGAGTGTTTCACAATATTCTGGCATAATTATCTCTATTTTACCCAATTTGTAGGATATTACGATGCTACCAACCCCTACGATCCAAAGTAGGATCTCTATCATGATAACATTTTATTTATCAGTTTAAAGTCCAATGTATCGAGAATACCAGCTTTGACACCACTTACAAAGCTCTGCATCTTTCAGCAGCGAGGAGACTAAATACGGTCATTATGCCAAAAAATCTCGGCCATTATGCTTGGTGAATGATGAACTTCACATGAATAAACACATAAGACCTCTGCAAAACAAAATTGAAAGGACAGGCGAGGACTTCAATTGCCAACTTGCTCCAACCAAAATATTATCATGCAGACTTCAGGCACTGACTTATAGCTACAAATGATAGACATTCTTTCAAGCATCTTAACCCTATGAATTGTGAGAAAGTCTTCTACAAAACTTTCCAACAAAAAAGAATTTAGTAATAGAAATCATCTATTAGATTAAAACGTTATCAGCCTCAAATGTATGCATAAAGACTAATTATAATATTTAGGACTGATAAATGTGGAGAAACAATCAAGTTTCTCACTTATTTAAGAATAGAAAGAAAAAATATGGCGATAGTTCATACTTATCGATACTTTGACCAGATATTGCAGCTGCATATACAATGGGGGCCCAATGAAGACTGCGTAACTTCTGTCTAACATCTTGCTCATACACCATTGCTGTCTCCTGATTCTTATTTGGTATTGTATCCCATTTATTCACAACAATCAAACAACCCTTCCCTTCCACTTCAATTTGTTCTGCAATCTTGTAGTCCTAAAAAATAAGGCACGTAATATCATTATATCAACCCCTTTGATAAAAATACATTCAAGCTGTAAGAGAGGCCATCAAGAAGCATAAACATTTTTTTCTTAAGCCTACATGAATGTACAAAGATACTGCAAATGATAGTTATCAGTTGCTTCTGTTAACTTTCAAAAAATGGACTTCCTAAATACATAACCTCTTTCAATAATAAATAATAGTCACCCTTCTGCATAGCCTTAACAAGGGATACATAAAAGCGTTTTTTCACCTAAAAATCAATTATTTGAAATCATACTGGAACTTTTTGAGCTCATTACAATTTAATATAGTAGTAACCTAAAAAGGTAGCCCTTATTGGAACTTACAAGAACCCCTAATTTCTAAGGTGAAATGAACACATTTAGCTAGAGTTGAAAATTAGAATCAGTACCATGGAGGGGGGGGGGGTCTTCTTTTCTTTTTTTCCTTCAGGACAGACGAAAGCAAGAGCAATAATCATGTTTGGAGAGAGGAAATCAATTCTAAAACGGTTCTGAAGGAAAGTACAAAACTAAGGACTATGCAAAAGCCGAACCAGCAACCAAGCAAGAAAAGAAACTTTCAGAGCCTCAAGAAACATCAGAAAGATCGAAGGTAACAAGAAGATGTATTCAACTATTAAATTATACCTATTTCTTGCGTAATTCCCTCCCCTGCCTCAAAAGCCCCCATCAAAAAGGACAAAAAATAATACTAATTCTTTACAGCTCCCACCCTCTTCTGCAAGCCCATACATATACAGCATAAGTGCAGGAACGCGAAAAAATGCCTTTGTGATCCCAATTCCAAAGATGGGGAACCAGTTTCATGGCACCATCTCTGGGCATCAGTCAAGCCATGGTAATCTAAATAGAAGTGGAAAGCTAAAAATATGAAGATTTTGAACAATAATAATATGCAGACCTATAAAAAACAAGAATGAGAATTCTAACTTAAACCCCACAAGAAACCAAATTTTGAAGTCCGTGATCGGGAATTACCCGACCTCCGATGCAAGATAAAGCAATTTACAGCATTATTGAAAAGTAGAATTCTATCATCTTTACTTCCACAAGGATACAACAAGGAATTTTACCTGTTCTGTTATACAGGCCATTGCCTCAATCACCAGAGCGACAACATCAGAGCGGCGAATAGCACGAAAGGCTCGATTAACAGATAAAGCTTCAGTCGTGCTCCCTGAAGATGCAACAGCTGCTTTTCTTCGGATTCCAGCAGTATCAATAAGCCTAAACTTCTGCAATATATGGCTGAAGTTACAAATTTCACCATACAAGGCTACTACCAAGCCTCCTAGATGCTAAACAAGTCAGGCAATGGAGGGACTACAGTATAGCCCAGGAGAGGAGGATGTGGTGGGGATAAGGCCTCAGTAATTGCCGGGTACTCCAAGAAGCAGCAGAGGTATGGGATGATGGCTGTGGGGACTGGGTATGGGAGGAAAGATAGTTAGTGCTGCAACTGGGGGAAGGGGGTGCGGATAAAGACAGACAAAATTTTCCAAGATTTCCCATTGTTTCCAGTTCTGGGAATAATTTCAAAAATTTGAGAAGATAAAAAGGTGATGGTTTCACCAGCAAGCAGCAATCACTGGATGGTTGTCGCAGACCAGCAACTAGCCAGCAGCATTTTGGAGAGGCAGGTAACGATAGGATGGGGCAGGGAGGACATTGAGGCTTAGAGCTTAGGAGAGGAAAAGGAAGAACTAAAAGAAAGGTGGAAGTTGTACATAATTTATTTTCCCCCAATGTTCTCGTTTGAAGTAAACTCAGAAAACTCGAGATACTGATGACACAGAGCAGCTACACACAACCTCAGTTGCCCTAAGCTCGTGAACATGTTTCCATTCCATACAACCAAAAATGAATAAAAAAATCTCAAAGTGATAAAACTTGAGCATTTCATGAATTACTCCCTCCATTCATCCAAGTTAATAATTGTTACTAATTGTAGGCATATTATGGCAACAGGAGAGAGGGTGCACATGGGTCCATGCAGGGTAAAGTATGGAAAAGCAAAAGAATAGTTATCATAAAGGGTTGAGAATGTCCAAGTGGATGCAAGTTGGAAATCTTGTGTGGGGGTAAGGAGGGGTATAATTGTAAAAAAAATTACTACCATCAATGGGAATACAATAAAATGTCAGATTTTAACAGGAAGTTAAAGAACACACCACAACAAGCATTTCTCACAAATCAGAAAGTTGTCCAAGGTTCACCACCAAATGCCAGCACTGAGCAACATAAATAATAATTCATAGATATAGACAAACCTGGCCATCTGGTGCTGTAAATTCAGTATCAATAGCATCACGAGTAGTACCACTGATTGGGCTCACAACAGTCCTGTCCTCTCCAACCAATGCATTCAAAATGCTGCTTTTTCCAACATTTGGCCTGCCCACAATCGCAATAGCAGGAACATACTTTTCTTCTTCTTCAAGATCAACAGGCTCCTATACTTGTAAGATAGACAGCATGTTACATGTGCACTCCATATGTCAATATACTGACAATGATAATCATTATAGGACTGCCCCGAAAAAAATATATAATAATTCATATAAGAAACCTTTATAGCTTCATGCATCTGCAACACCGTGAAGTGTAAAACAAACCAGAAACAAGTAGCTATGATTTCTGTAGCTTCATAAAAAGACCCTCCAATTTTCTTGTCTTCCTACGTTCAATTTAGGTTCAAGAACCAAAACAATTTTTTTTTTATTGACATCTATATTCTACCTCCACTCTTGTCAGCCCAGAACATACGAGGTCAAGGAGCTCCCCAGTTCCACTTCCAGAGATAGCAGATATAGGAATAGGCGACAACCTATATGACCAACAGAACAAAAAAACATGTCAGATAAAGGCAACAAAACAGAAGATAGGGGAAAATTTTGACGTCCAAATTTTAGAATATGGTTTCTCCATGGTAATCTTACTAGAAGATACACCCATTACGCCTCACACATGGCTGATATCCAGATCTACAGGCTTTAGGAACATTAAACAGGTTCATATCTACATGTACAATTCGTTGGCCAGGCATGCAATCACTTACTAGTGCAATTATAGAACATATGTGACTTTTCCAAGACAATTGGATTTTCTGCATGTTAGCACTGTCTAGGACCCCTTCACGCACATAAGATATCAAGTATAGTAAACATCTGCTGTTGCAGATGCGATCGAGTTAACAACTGCAGAAATGACATCTTATAGGTGTTGTGTCGCGCTCCATGGCCAGGATCAAAATATGAAAAAATTATATTTATCACTGTAATTCAGGAGGTTTCAAAGATATTCTTTAATATATACTACTTGGCAATCTAATTTTACACCTAATCTTAAATTTTATGAAGTCATAGGTTCTACATAGCATACAATGGTTGAAGTGGTAGCATATTATCTTGTTATTTTTAGCCTGCAAAAATCCTTACTCAGTAGTGGATGTCACAATGTTCAGTCAAAATTAATGTTGTAGAAGTAGAACAGCTTTTGGCAAAATTTAGAATCAAAATTCATTCATGAAACAGTCTTAACTCTTAACAAAATAGAACATCCTTCATTTAATTCCATGATCAATGTCTGAAATGAAACTGCCTATATCTTTTTATTGGCTACTGGGAAGGTAAAAATTTGCAATTATATTCTGTTAAGGAGATTAATTTTGATAGGTTGACAAATTAAGCTTTGGTGTGTCGAATCTACAATCTACTGTTTACCACCAATAGAGAAGGTAAGTGCATTAAGCAAGCTGAAACAACAAGAGACAACCATGCTCGTCAAAATTCTGATTAGGGTCTTGTAGTCTTAGACTTATTCAATATATCAGTTAAGTAATCAAAGAAATGACGGTCAATCCAACTCCACGCAAAATTTTGCTCCCTCCATCCTGTATTAAAGTCCACATTTTTCAATTCGAGATGTCCCACATTTATGCTAACATCTGGCAATATTGTTCTCTACTTGCTCAGTAAAGTCAAAACCCAAACCCCCCCAAAGTGTTCTCTCTTCCCTTTCACTCTCCTTAATTTCCATGCACAAAGTAGATATTAACTGACATATGTGACAGAGTTCAGATGGTGAGTTTGTGACAATAAAAGATCATAAACCCGCATGTGGCATACAAACATTATTGATAAGAATTCACATTTAAATGTTCTACTTCTTTGTCTAAGAATACAAAAGATGTTCAAATCTAATGGAAGAATTAACTTCGTAATACTTCATAAAAGAAATTTCAAAATTCAAATAATCCGTATGATACTCGTTAGGTAATAGTTACTATTCAATGCTCCTTAATTCCTTTTTCCTCATTTTTTGAGATTACTTTTTCATGCTCCTCCAATTCCTACAACCAGCACAGCAGAAACTTTAACCCTAAAGTTATCATGCACATTCCTTATAAGGGAATGGGATAGCATAAACATAAATACCAGCATATGCATCAAAAACATGAGCAAACATAATCCAAACATATGAAAAGATAAGACACTATTTGAATATGCACTTCAATGCAGAGTGTCACCATAAGCATTCAATGACAGCAAAGAAACATAAGATTGAAAATAGAAGTAATAAACAGCTCACCCCAAAGACCAAAATTCTGATGCCTGCATTAGCCCTTTACTGGGAGATTCACATTTGTTAACAACAAGAATAATATTCTTCTTTGAGAAGTTTTTACGTAGCCAATCAGCTATCTCCACATCACCTGCAGTTAGGCCGGCCTGTTCAGGATTGTCTCAATGAGTATTACTTGACAAAGAACAAACAGAGATGATCAATTTAATCCTAATGTAATGCAACCAAATTTATAAATAACTAGAAAACAATGAATTGTCTCCACCAATTAATCATCTTAATCCATCCATCATCCAAAGCTCAAAAGGCAGTCTGGAGTTTCAATAGAAGATCTACAAGAGAGAGATCAAAAAAGAGGGAAAAGGGAAACCAAAAGAGAGAGAGTGGCAATTTTTGGCCTTGTGGATCTAGTGTTTGTGTGAGCATAATAACACAAGTATCCAACTCATGGGAGCTCCTTATAACTTATAAGTGGACAAGGTCATCCCAATGGAAGCTGGCACTAAAAGCAAGCTGGGCCACTCACTTGAGTTGAAGAATGATTCTGAGAAAAGGAATATACAAGCTCACAGAGAAGGAGAAAGAAGTATCCATATTAGTTACTTCCAAGCAAGAGAAAGTGGGATCTTTTTGGAGGATCCAACCAGAACTTCTTTATGTCATTGGCCCACTTAAGAATGTTAAGAAAATGCTTCATTAACATGTTAAAAGCAATGGAAAATAGATGAAGAAAATTTAGAAATAAATGGCTACGAGAGAAGCACACCTGACCATCAACAACAAATATGATGACTGATGACTCTTCAACAGCTACAGCTGCTTGTCTCTCAATTTGGGAAGGCATTCTAGCCACAGCGGCCTCCCTAGCAGCCAATGGGATTCCCTCCATACCTATAGTTGTGGATACATTCAAGTCCTCAACAACATCTTCCTGTGATTTTGATAATGTCACAACTCCACCAGTATCTACAACCATGAATTCATGATCTCCCCAAAAAGACCTTCCATATAAACGGTCCCTAGTAACCCCAGGCTCATCTACCACAATTGCTTTGTTACCCTATAGAAATGAGATTGGAATAAAACAGGGAAATGAGAAACAATAATGAGGAAGGAAACTCGAGCTAAAGGTTGCTAGAAATACCCCCACAAGACGGTTAAACAATGCCGATTTACCAACATTTGGCCTTCCAAAAATTGCAACCTTCGGAAGAAGATGGTCAGGTATCTGCATGTGCAGAATCAAAAATATTAAAATATACATAGACATATATTTATATCAGGCAAATTTGAACATATACAAAATGCCACTTCGAAAACATGTCATGAACCATGGTATTAAATTGAGAAACATAATAAGGTAAAAGGAACTGACACTTCTAGGTAGAATTTTCCGCCCTTTTTGTTTTCCACCCACTTCTCCACGAAGACTTGCCTCGTCTTCCTCTATGTGATCAATATAAAAAACCATGAGTATATTTGAACTTAATAAAGGAGAGTCAGGAGAAAAAAAAAAACAGCTCTAGCCGCAATACATTCCACATTTTTTCAGCATATTCAACAATTAAAATCATTACTCTTTATTTATAATACAAAAAAAAACCAATAACTCATACATAATTTCACTCTCCAGTAAAGGTGTAAACGGATTGGAAAAAGTCCAGAGGCTAGTCCAATTCAATCCAAACTTGTCGTAGTCGACTAGACAGGAAAAAAAATTGGACTAGATTTTGACTCAAATTTCAAGTTCAAAAAAAATTTGGACTCAGCAAAGTCCAATCTAGTCCATCCATTCTACAATGCCGTTACTTCAGCATATTCTGACAGTCAAATCCATTAATATCTTCATAGAAAAGAAGCTATCAACTCCATATCTTTTCAGCAAATTCAAAACAATTACTTCGTTGATCACATATGCAAACTCCAGATAACAATGAGCAAATTCAGAACGAGCAGCCTACTAGAATTCATAATTCATAACAAGTAGAGGATATATAGGCAGCCAGAATTACAATATCAGCATTGATGCATTCAATCACCAACCTAATTTACTTAGCAAATGATTCATTTGAAACAAAACGAGAATTGAGCTTCAAAGTTATGTACCAATCCTCAATCCAACAATTAAAGTCATTACTCTTTATTTATAATACAAAAACAAAACTAATAATTCTAACTATTTTCACTCTTCAATAAAGGTGTAAACGGATTGAAAATCTACTCCAATTCAATCCAAACTTGTCGTAGTCGACTCGACAGGAAAATATTTTAGACTGGATTTGGACTCAAATTTCAAGTTCAAAAAATTAGGACTCGGCAAAGTCTAATCTAGTCCATCCATTCTACAATGCCGTTACTTCAGCATATTTCAACAGTTAAATCCATTGATATCTTCATAGAAAAGAAGTAATCAACTCCATATCTTTTCATCAAATTCAAAACAATTACTTCGTTGTTCACATATGCAAACTCCAGATAACAAAATTACGAGCAAATTCCGAACGAGCAGCCTACTCGAATTCATAATTCATAACAAGTAGGAATGATTCAATATCAACATCAATTCATTCAATCATCAACCTAATTGTACATAGCAAACAATTCATTTGAAACAAAACGAGAATTGAGCTTCAAAATTACGTACCAATCCTCAATTCACGAGATAAAGACGTCGAAAACTCGCGAACAGCAAGCCTAGCTTCAGCTTCAAGCTCTTCTTCATCAATGACGAAATCCTCATCACTTCCCTCACTTTGATAACCTTCGTAATCCAAAAACTCATCCTCATCATCTTCTCCTTCTTCGTCTTCTCCTTCTTCTTCTTCTGCTTGGAATTCACCAGGTACGTCAATTCCGCCATTAGAGGACGGAGAACGAAGAGCTGAAGGTCGAAAATGGAGGTTTAGGGAGGGTTTAAGGAAGGAGTTAGAGATAGAAAGAGAATTTAGAGGAGAGAGAGAGTAAAGAAAAGAGAAGGTTCGAGAATTTTGCGGCAAAGGAGTGGTGAGAGAGAAGGTTTTGGAGAGAGAAAAAGCGGCCATGTCGCCGGTAATCGCCATTGTTGAAGCAGTGTTTGCTGGATTTCTGGTTTTTCTTTTATTTGGTGGTTTTTGAGGGGTTTATCTTATGTAACTGCCAATTTCTTGTAGAAGCATGGTGGAATGGATAAAAGCGCGACGATATTTTCATTCTTATATAGCCTCGTCATTAAGCAAGTTGATTGACCCTTGACCCGCAATTTCGATTATCGAATTGGGTCAGCTTTTATCAGCTCTAATTGTAATTTGTAAATATTATGCGCATCTTCGAGATCACATATTTTAAACATTATCTATTGTTACTACATGTATTACTTTTATTATTTTTTTGCAAATTTTTTGTTAACATTGTTGATTTTGTGTGGCTGTAAATTGAGATTCAACACCATTTTATTTACATACTTTCTCTATTCTTTTTCTATTGTAATAATCACACTTTGGATAATTTTATCTATTTGGACAACTCCACTTTTAGTAAAAAAAACAACTATAATTAACAATATTGATTTTTACTTTATGTTGATAAAGTCATCATTAATTACTCATCAAATTGCATCTTAAAGTTGAGTTTACTTTATTAAGAATTTACTTATCCCCTATCCCCTCAAAAAAAAAATTTTACTTATCCCCTAAATTTGCATATAAAATATATATATTACTTCATTTGTTATTAGTCATCTTTGATATGAAAACCTCATTTAAGTTTGTATACTTATTAAACTTGGCATATGTTGATTCTTCACTTGTACATTGAAAAGTTTTTAATGGTGATTTACTATATTTTATTTTGTTCTTCAAATTACCATATAAAGCAAAGCCCTATATTGGGGAGAAGTGAAGGAGAAGATGGCAACCGAGTAGAAACATTGAATGTGGAAGGTAGTTGGTTACTATCATGTCACAAGTAAAGATAACGAATACAAAATTAACGTCGTTGAAATAACGTGTAATTTATGAAACTTTTTTATCTGAAAAGAAATGCAACAATTCGACTTTTGAACTATTCACGAACCCACTTTAACTATCATTTTTACTAACATAATAATAATAATAATAATAGCATATATTTTCCAAATATAGCTTTTCATAAATTTTATTGAGAAAAAATTGATGGTCACTATTGTACATTGGCAAATATGGCAATACGTGAGAGTAATATATGCCCTGTGGGATCTGCTAAGTTGTCTCTAGGAAACAAATAGATGAACTACATTTACAAAATTGGCGCACATCATCCTCTAGCACAAGTGTACAACATACGCGAAAATCTAAAACAACTGCAAAATTTTCTGTTTCACCTGTTGCATCCAATTCGGCGATAAGCTATCAGTCACCTCCTCTTCAGCGTCTACTCGTTTACTACTCGCACTTGAAGGATGGATACTTCCGTTGTTCTCGTTGGTACCCACATCAGGACCCTCTGGTTTAACCTTAATTTTTACAGGTTTTCCGAGCTTTGACTTGTCTTCCATTCTAGCGATTTCAAGAGCCTTCTCACACACTGGAAAACCTTCATCATCCCAAAACTCGAGTATTACACCAGAGCCTATGCACATCTTTCCTTGGTAGAAGGCAGCAAACTGCCCAGCCGCCAAGCCTTGATCATCTTCTGATAGATGGACAACAGCAACATCTCCATCGCAGTTTTCACCAACTACTATTCTCAAACTGCAGCAATAAAGCTAGGACCATGCCGAACCTGAAATAGTTCCAGAAAAAAAGAGAGTAAAGATAGTAGGTAAGGCGACACATTATGCAATGAACAGTAGCATAATTTTCTCAATATAAACTTGGGTCTAAAAGTAAAAATAAAAAAAGAAGAAAAGTGGAGGCACTGGGAACCATGGTTCTCAAAGATCAAACAAGCATAAAAGAGAATAAATGGGAGCTGAATGCTGAGTTTCCAACACCCAGATAGATTCTCATCACCCCCAACTCAGGCCCCAAGTTGGGGTATTGTGGTGATTTTCTTATAGGTAAAACTCCTAGTTGCCTGACTAATTAATGACAGAGGTTGCCTTCTGAGTTAGGATCCCTTATCTCCCCGCCTTACAAGGGTTGCGTCATCGATAATGATCACCAGCTAATTCCGGGTTGAGAAGAAAAAAGAACGAAGCATAATGTAAAGGCTCTCAGTAGTCCTGATTTCAAGGCAGATACACCATTGAGGTTGAAATCAAACTGGAACATGATGCCTGAATAACCAGCCATTCTGCATAATTCGGCAAATTCAGAATGTGTTTCTTGACAGTTCTCAAAGTAACTATGCAGTGTGTAGGCTTCTGCCTATGTGGTATCATCTGAAGAAGCTAGAACATAGACATATGTAGCATTGCCCTTACATTTACAAAAAGGAATTTCCAAGGACCAGTTGGCATCATTGATGAGAAATCACAAACAAAAAAATTAATGAAATACAATCTATGCTTCAAGGCCTTTACCTTGCACTGCAGCTCACTCATATTGTCTGAAGGCAACCCACCAAGCCATTTCAAAGACCCAACGCGAAAAACACGTCTTCTTTTATCAACTGAATAATAGTTTCTTGACGCAAACACAACATTGTTTTTAGTGTCCTTCTGAACAACATACCTGCGCACCGGGGGAAAAAAAAGTTGGCAAAGATGCAAGTTTTGAATATAATGCGGTTGAGAACACAAAGGATAAGGGCCACAAAAGGGAGGGGAAGAACATCTATGTATACTCAAATCTAAGCACGTCTATCACAATCCTAAAGAACTCTCTCAATCCCCAACAACAGCTAAACACTCCCAGGAAAAATCAAGGCAAAGCAGGTATAAAGTACCATCATATCATGCAAAATAATTCTGATACATTATTGTTGTCTTAACACTAAAACGGTGGCAAAAATAAGGAGACCTTCATGATGAAAAGGACTGTCATAACAAAAATACTGGCCGAAACACAGTTATGGTCATCTATTTAAGATTGAAGCAAATTAGTGCACTCATCACTACCCCCTACATAAGAATATCAAAAATCCATAATGGAATTGTTAACGATGAATTACCATGGTCCCCAGGAAGGCGTAGACCTTGCCGTTGACCAATTGTGTAGAACCAAAATCCACGGTGCTTCCCAAGAAAATCTCCTGTCTCGGCTTCCAATATGACTCCTTCATTCTCACCGATATGCCGTGCAACAAAGTCACTGAATTTTATCTAAAATGGAAGAGTAAATTTAGATCAGCTAGCAGTCAGCATAGAGCTCGAAAGAGAACAAGGACTGGACACAATAACAATCACAAAATCACATCCAGCAAAGCAAGTAACTTTTTCTTTTGCTATCATCCTGGGAAAGAGTTGTATAATATTTCTAAGTTAATAGAAAGCTTCCACAACATGCAGTGGTTGCTTAAACACCAAACTGAAGTAGACCTATAGACACTACTAATTGGCTTGCCTAATAAACAATGAAATACTTCCTCCGTATTTTAATAGTTGCATTGTTTTGACTTTCACGCTTGCTAATACACAACTTAAACCATTAATTATCTATTTGTGAAACTTATAAAAAGTTGATAATATTGGGATAAATCCAACAATACCTTACATGCTTGAGTTTCCGGTCAAAATAAGTACATGAAAGTGCAAAAGTCAAAAATAACTATTAAAAAAACAGAGGAAGTATCATAGACCAAATGTGACATTAGTGCATTGAGCCATACTATCACCACTCACAAGGACCAAAAGTAGTCTCAGATCTCAAAGAGCCCTAGCTTCAAGGCAGTATGATGTATGAAATATTACAGGAAATCAGTACATGAAACTCCCGTAGAAATTGGGAATCCCCAGGCCAGAAAGAAGCTCATCATGTTGAAAACACACAGATAATTACATAACCTAGTACTCAGGTTATAAATTGAACTGAATCTAGAAAAGCTTATATAAATTGAACTGAGTAATGAGAAAGCCGGCATCTATATTCCATATCTATGTTGAAGCATGAAATTAATAATATAATTGGTAAAACGTACTTTTCCAAGGAAACAAATCCCTTGTGAATCCTTCCTATCTTTGTTTGGAAGAGCAAATATGCTGGCAAGTTTACGGACCTCATCCTGAAAGCAAAGTAACATATTGATTGATGAAATGATCCATAGGTACGCATAATGCCAGAACAATAATAGGATTAAGAAATGAGAAAAGCTAAAGATAAGAAATGCAGCAGACTCAAGAATTCATATCAAACTTAAGTATGGTCCCTGCATAACTGCTTTCTCAGGGGAACTTCAACAATTTATAAGTCTACTTCAACAGCCACCTACACCACTGTGCATCAAGGCCATACCTTTAGCATAATGCATATATTACCTTTACTCCATGCTAGGACCCATCAACTCATCCCATTGGTTAAGCTAACCATTGCAAAACCTAAAGGCTTTGTATTTCTATCATACTTTAGGCACAAGACCATCAAATTGATAAAATACCTCCATCAAAATTTAGTGAGTATTGACAATTGTTCTTGGAGAGGGGGACTTATAATATCTGGACCATCATGTCTGAGATTGTAAAAACAGCCCTAGCAGAAAAGATAAATTTGGGCCAAGGAAAAGAATTACAGGTATTCACGATGACACATCCACACATCCTTCAAAAGTAAAAAATTTCGCAACTGTTAGCTGCCACTTATTACTCGTGTATCCTCACTAAATATAAGCATCACATTTCACAAGATATCTTAACCTATCTTATTGCAAGTTTGGTCTTAATCACTAGAGCACTTACATTGTATCATTACAATTTTAGTTCCATTTTTCATAACAAATAAATGGATAATTAGGAAAAGAATAAAAGTATTAATTTATAAAACTCTTTATTTCAATCCAGAACATGATGATTATTTTGACAAAATTCACATGAGATAAACAAACTGGCCAGTTTATCCAGTAAAGCTTGCATTGTCACTGCATCTTGCAACTGTTGCACCCAATATATCATTCTAACAAGGAGGGTCATGGAACTTGGAACATGCTTAGTAAAAGGACACACATCATAGGAGGTAGGAGCTGGCATTTGGATAGGAAGGAGCAACCTACCATTACTAATGAGTAATGACCATCATGTGAAGCTCAATAAACATGGATGTGACATTAAAATTTAAACCTATTAATCAATATCCACTAAATAATTCTTCTAAGATCAACAATTTTCTTATCTTTTTCCTTATGTGAGAAAGGGTGGGGAAGGGAAGACAAAAAAAGAGTGCCTATTTTTGCAACCAAAATGTATACTAGACTTTATAACCAGATGTAGAAGTTCTCTTGGTATATCTCAAGCCTCAAAAATTTGATTGTAGTGAGTAAGGAGGACAGCAAAAATTTAAAGATAAAGGAATGAAAAGCATGAAAGGAAATCACATCCCACCTTTGATGTATGTCCCAGAGGAAATATAAGGCGTTTAAGCTGACTCTGATCAAGATGCGACAGGAAATAAGTTTGATCCTTGACCTGCATATCAAAAGTTCACACGGAATGATCCCCATCAGTCTCCACTTTCCAGGAAGTTCAAGTTAGAACAATACCTTAGAGAAATACTCAAATAAGCACCAAAATGGTTACAGATGTTGGCAGCTACCAAGCTGCTGCTACCAAAAGCAATACTTGAGCAAAAGAAAACAGATCAAACACGGACAACAATATTACCATATCCCTTGACAGCTCCAGAATAGAATGCTTATTCAGTGCGCCAGCAGATGGATGAATCACATTTGCATAATGTCCTGAGGCTACATAATCGAAATCCATACTACTGATAGCATCCATGAATGCACCTGAATGAGGAAAAAAGATACACGACAAAAATTAGACAAGCTTGAATGAAGAATATTAGCAATTTAGCATCCAAAAATTTCTAAACTGGTGAAAAAGGAGATTTTCCTTCACACAAAAAAAGTGGACAAACCATCAATCTACTTACCAAATTTTATTCTTGTATTACAGAGAACATCAGGATTAGGAGTACGGCCATTCCGATACTCTTCAATGATGTAAGAGACCTGAGACCTAATAGAGAGTCCCATGAGTCTCAGACCTTAGAGCACATGCAAAAAAAAAGGAGTGCTAAGATATAATCATAAAACAACTGGCAGTTAAAACACGCCTATACTACACGGAAGATCATACCACTTTTTCCCAGTATTCATCAGTCAGATGCACAACTTCCAATGGAACATCAACCTGAAAAGATACTTTCCCAGTTCAGTTGCAAAGCCTTTAATGAGATCAACCAAATATAGCATTTTCAATAGAAAATGTTCGCCCTTTGAGGGAGTGGGCCAGGGCCGTCAAGGAAACCAATACCAACCATGCATCTTGCGATGATCACCTATTTAGAACAATTACCTGATCACACACAGCCTTAGCATATCCCAAGTCATCTTCCCATGGGCATTCTGACCAGAAGTTTTCAAAGTCCTCCTACCAAAATCAACAATCAAATCCAGCCATGTCAATAACACTAGTCCAGATAAAAATTAACAAACTGGATGGTCATACTCATATCTATAGCATATGTGCGTGTTTCAAGAGCCTTCAACAAAGAATCCTAAAAAATGGAGTGTTAACCTATATTAATGATGCTAGTCATAACCATTCCAAGCATATTAACATAACAAAACCTGAGTTTGTCACTATATTGGCCTGAAACACCCACCCTTTAAGTGCAGTCTCCGCCTTCCTCGTTATGACTTAGAGCCATCATGCTTAGAGCACATCTAAGATATTGACATGTTCCTCTCATTTAATAAGAGCAATTATGCACCTTCTCCAAAAAAAAAAAAAATACATCCAAAGGCACATAAAGGTACATATACATGAAACTCCAGAATTTTAAAGAGATAGAAGAGAATTGCATAAAACTATTGAACCTCTATATATAACTGGTCCTCAGAGATTTCTAGAAATTACCTCTATGCCTAGATATGATACTCCCTATGTTCTTAGTCATTGCTACCTATTTCACTAAACCCCACGAACTGTGATCTAAAAGAGTTGAGATGGCAATTGTGATAAATTTGGGGTAATATGACAAAATTAGGTCGCGAATTACATGAAACTCCATAATTTTAAGGAGATAGAAGAGAACTGCATAAAACTATTGAACCTCTATATAAAACTGATCCTCACAGATTTCTACAAATTACCTCAATGCCTAGATAAAATACTCCCTATGTTCTTAATCATTGCTATCTATTTCACTAAACCCCGCAAACTGCGATCCGAAAGAGGTGAGTTGTTGCATGCAAGTGTGATAAATTTGGGATAATATAACAAAATTAGGTAGCGAATTGCATTTCCATACGCATTTTTGTACCGCGTATTAGATTAAACTGTTCTATTTAACCATATTGGAGTCATGAACAATCAATCAATCAAAAAAAACAACACAAAATTTACAAACAATACTCCCAAAATGCGAGGCAACCCAAATTATACATATAAATAACACAACAAATCACACAAACATCCTCTACGTTATATGTAAGAATAATGCAACAAAATAAAGATCATATGAATAGGAAGAATAGCCTGGAACCAAATTTTGACATAAGATACTCACTATCTTCTTATGACTAGATAAGATACTATCTCCTTATGACTAGATAAGATACTCCCTATATTCTTAGTCAGTGCTACCTATTTCATTGATGAGTTGCTAAATGCAAGTGTGATAAATTTGGGCTTATATAACAAAATTAGGTAGCGAATTGCATTTCCATACGCATTTTGTACCGCGTATTAGGTTAAACTGTTCTATTTAACCATATTGGAGGCATGAACAATCAATCAATCAAAAAAACAACACAAAATTTACAAACAATACTCCCAAAATGCAAGGCAACCCAAATTATACATATTAATAACACAACAAATCACACAAACATCCTCTACATTATATGGAAGAATAATGCAACAAAATAAAGATCATATGAGTAAGAAGAATAACCTGGAACCAAATTTTGACATAAGATACTCACTATCTTCTTATGACTAGATAAGATACTCCCTATGTTCTTAGTCAGTGCTACCTATTTCATTGATGAGTTGCTAAATGCAAGTGTGATAAATTTGGGCTTATATAACAAAATTAGGTAGCGAATTGCATTTCCATACGCATTTTTGTACCGCGTATTAGGTTAAACTGTTCTATTTAACCATATTGGAGTCATGAACAATCAATCAATCAAAAAAACAACACAAAATTTACAAACAATACTCCCAAAATGCGAGGGAACCCAAATTATACATATGAAATAACACAGCAAATCACATAAACATCCTCTATGTTAAATGTATGAATAATTCAACAAAATAAAGGTCATATGAAATTTGAAGAATAACCTGAAACCAAATTTTGAGATAAAAAGCAGTGCAAGAATGACCAGCAGCATGAAGAAGTCTCAAAGCGACGCTACTATCGACGCCACCACTAATAAGAACGGCAACTTTGAGGCGCTTACCAGGCATAGAACACGATAAATAAGGTTCGACATCGAAATCTAGGGTTTGAGAATTGCTCGAAGAAATTGGGGAAATTGCAGAGGAGAGAGAAAATGGTCTGGAATTGGAAGTGAGGTTGGCGAATTTAGGGTTTAAGCAGGGTTTAGGGTTTAAGAAGGAGAGTTTTGGAGGGAAGAGGAGAGAGAAAGAGAGGGAAGGGAGGAGAGAGAGAGGTGATATTGCTCTGGTGGTTTGTCGTAGTAGCATGGTTTCCGGTGGGTAGACTCACTCGGTTGCTTGGGGGGTAAACAACTCAATATTTATGGTTATTGGAAGTTTAGACAAGAAAATGGTGGAGGGATTGCAATTTTTTTGAGGCATGCAAGGAGGAAATTAGGAAATTCGTCTGTTGTGTTAATTATATTTATTGAAAGACTGATTTAGTTTTGAGAGATGATTAGTAATTGATCAATTCGCTATACAAAAAAAATGGTTATTTGAAGTTTAGACAAGAAAATGGTGGAGGGATTGTAATTTTTTGGGGCGTGCAAGGAGGAGATTAGGAAATTCGTCGGTTGGGTTAATTATATTTATTGATTGAAAGACTGATTTAGTTTTGAGAGGTGATTAGTAATTGATCAATTGGCTATATAAAAATTGGTTATTGGAAGTTAGACAACAAAATGGTGGAGGCATTGCAATTTTTTGGGCCGTGTAAGGAGGAAATTAGAAAATCCGTCTATTGGGTTAATTACATTTACTGATTGAAAGACTGATTTAGTTTTGAGAGATGACTAGCAACTGATCAATTGACTATATAAAAAAATTTGAGTGAATTGTGTCTTCCAAAATCCTTTATTGACTTGGAAAATATCTTTGATGCGATAATCTAACTTTAAAGGGCAGTTGTTTTTCCTTGAATATAATGATGCTGATAAGGGATTGGTTGTCACCTTCAACCAAATGATGGGTGATGTTTAGGCTTTTAAGGGTAAGAAGACCAGTCCGGAAGGTCAAAGCTTCTAAGACGAGAGGTGTAGTGAGCCCTAGATTAACATATTCGTTAAACAGACGAAAACAAATTCAACAGGATCCAACAAATAATAATATTCGTGACTATAAATGAAATATATTTGGTCATATTTTCCTCAATTGAAAATACATATAGTGAATCAAATAAGGTTCTCTTGAAAGTTACACCAAATAGGTGGACTCCCTCATAAAAGTTTGTATTTACAAACGAGGTAAAAATAAGGGGGTTACACAATATGGCACTTCCTTCATTTTTATAAATTCAATTCATGAGCCTAATTCATAAGCTTGATGAATGATGAAACTATGAAGATACAAAACCCCGACCAAAAATATAAAAATTAAGTCTTTACCAATACTCCAATTTCATGGTAGGGTAATATCTAGTTCTTACATCAATCAAAATATAATTGCAAGTTAAAGACATATGACTAAGTAAAGTAAGTATGATTAATTAATTGACGTCAATAATTTCAACTATAAGTTGTCCATTTCTAGTAATCCCAACTATGAGTTAAAATAATCTCAATTATGGAAAACACCTTCCAAAATGGTCTGGTATAAGGGTGTCAATAATGTCAGACGTCAAGTTTGAGTTTGAGTTTGAGTTGAGTTCACGGATTTTGACCGACTAGAGCATTGTTTTAGTCGAGCTTTGACCGAGTACATTTCAAGTAGCTTGCAAGTGTCTCATGTTAAAAACAACAATAAGGTAGAAAATGTTGAATTTAGGTATCTTGTTATTGATAATTGGGTATCCGAGCTTCTCACGAGTTATTGAATTGCTCAACTCGACTCACTAACAGCTCGAGTCGAGCTCTCACCGAGTTTTGATCAAGTTGATCTCGAGTAGCTCACAAGTTGTCTCGTCTCATTTACACCCTTAATCTGGTGATTAGAATAAACCAATTTAACAAGTAATAAGAGCCACGTGTCGCTTTTCCACCAGCTTCCCAATTTTCGTTCATTTTTTAAAAATAAAAAATCCCCCCTTCTCTCTCCTCTGGTGCTTCCCTGCTTACTAGTCAATCCATCTTTTCCTTATGTGGGATCAAGGTGACACTCATATGATTAGAGGATGTGCTCATCTTTGCTTAAATATACATAACTTACAAAATAATCTGAATCTACAGAACTTACAAAATAGTCTGAATCTACAGAACTTACAAAATTAACTGTTTAAACATAATTGAAGCTTATAAAATTAATTGCTTACAGTACTTAAAGCTTACAAAACTTACAAAATTGTTTCTTATACTTTCAAAGGAGTATAAACCTATTCCTCGAACTCTAACCATAAGCTTTAGCTGATGTTTCGAGTTTCAGAAATAGTTTTATATCAGTTGTTATTAGGACAAAAGAAACACCAAAAATAAGAGAAGTAAGAGATTGAAGATTATCACACGTTGCAAAAATCTCAGCAATTATATCTTGAAGAAGATCTTCAAATTTGCTAACAAAAACAGTAAACCTTCTCATGGGTGGAATTAACAGTAATAATGGCACAGCTGAAGAAGCTGCTCCTAACACTACTTGCAACATCTTCAATAAAAGAAAATTACTAATTTCAGAATGCAATGAAAGTATGAAACAAAGAAGGACTTGAAATTAAAGAAAGATGTTTTTTTTTTTTTGGTTGTTTAGTTATGAATAAATGGTTGGTTGAATGCAAAAATGATATCTTAAGGGAAAAAAAAGAAGAGAAATAGATGAATTATTATTTAATAATGTGGGGCATGAAATTAGATTAGGTTGTGGATTAAGATTAAAGAAATAAATTAAATGAATGTATGTAGACCTAATTTTGGGATGTATAAATATATTATATGTTGTGAATTTGGATCTCAATTCTCACCTAATCTTTTCGTATCATATAGAAGTACTAGTCATAATGAATTACCAAGAAAAGTAATGCAAATTGACTGGCAAAGTTGAAATATAAAACGATCTAGAAACACTGAAGAAATGTTGGCTTTGACATAACTAGAGATCATACTCAACTTGCACAGTTACTCCTCAATTCTCCAGGTTGAAGCTTGGAGCCTCAAGGATGGCATTATCGCGGCTCTTTCGCTTAACATTTCCAAGATTGTTATTGAAGGCGACAATCTTGTTGTTATTAGTGTTGTTAGAAAAGTATGGAAGGTTCCTTGGGAAATTAGTAATATTATTATTGATATTAATACTAGTCTTGGTAAGTTTGAAGCCTTTCAGGTTCAACATTGCTTTCGGGAAGTGAACAAGGTTGCAGACCTTATGGCTCATTTTGGTCACTCCTTCTTGGCCCTTCTGTATTTTTACCCTCTTTTTGATGTTGATTTCTCTCTTTTCATGCGTAAGGATGTTTTAAGTTAGCCTCCTGATTAAGGGTCTTCCTAAGTATTCTTTTCTTATTAAAAAAAATATATTATTCAACTTACACAGTTGCACCTAATAATAGGGATGGCAATCCAGTCCGAATCCGACCCTAGTCCGCTCCGATCCGTAGGAAAAAATCCGAGTCGATTCCGACAAAAAAGTAATCCGACTCCGACTTCGTTTTAAAAATCTAACTCCGAGTCGGAGGAGGTTCGGAGTTGGATCTCATAAAATAATCCAACATCCGAATCCGACTCCGACTTTGGGTCAATCAATCTATTTTTCTTATTTATGTAATGTATTATTTATGTATAATCTGACTTCGACTTTCAGCATTGTATTATATAGGATTTTCCCATAGAAAAAATGACTGTTAAAAATAATAGTAATATTTAGATTATTTGTACTATGTAAGATTTCCATATGATGATTAGAATAAATTTTAATGATTAAATTATTATATTACAAAAGACTATTCTATTATAAAAAATTGGAAGAAAAATAAGTCGGGTCGGGTTCGGAGTCGGGTGTTCGGATTTTAAGTCGGGTCGGATCTCAGAGTCGGATGTTCGGAGTTTAAGTCAGGTTGGATTCGGATTTTCAGAGTCGGGTGCCGAAGTCGGACTCAGATTTAAAATCCGACTTTCTGTAGGGTCGGAGTCGGATTCTGGTCCAAGTCCGATCTGTTGCCATTCCTACCTAATACATGTGAATTTGACTAAATTTTCAATTTATTCATTTTTTTTTTCTCATGGGGTGCTTGGTGCTTCTATAATAGTTGAAAATTTACATGATAATTTCATGTTTTTCGAAATTTTCACAAAATATTTATAATTTTAGAGCTTAGTAATTTCTTGCTCTAAAGTTGAGAATAATGACTTAATAAGTAGTTTTTTTCCATGGTAAGATGAATTTCCTCTAGGCTGCCTTCGCACAGGGCCTTTCACCCAGAGGCCCAATAAGCCCCAAACCCCAAACCCTCCCAACAATATTGAAATTTTTTGTTTCTACCAAGATTTGAACCTTTGATCTCCCATGTAGAAATAGGAAGCCATACCATTAACCTCAAAGATTCTTGGTTCCTAAAATATAGTATGCTCATACTATATGATGCGAGTATAAGGAAAAAAGGAAGAAGTACTTAACAATACAGAATAGCCTCTTATGTGAATCAGTGGATGCTTGAGAACATTTTGGACAATACCCATGCCTAGGTTATGCTTTGGGTTGATCTCGATTTGGGCTAGAAAAGAGGGATTGCAATGGTTTGGAAAGAAAGTGGTCGTCTAATCCAATCATGTATGGATTTTGGCCAAGGCTTGATTAGGTACAAATTGGTTTTACTCAATGGGGAATTCAAAAATAATTCTATGACCCTTTTCCCATATCTTGCATTTTTAAATAACAATGTAAATACGTTTTTAAGAGGGTGTAAATGAACAAAGAACGAAGTACATTCACTATACATCATAGTAAACAATTATTACGACGTGCATGATATACCCAATGCCATTATTTGCTCTTGCTAAACTTGGAGCTCTCATCATTCTACGGTTTTTGCTCATATATACCTTCTTTCTAAATAAGCAATAAGCAATAAGCAAGAAATCAGTATTGCATATACTATACTCACGAACCATGAAAAAAGTCCCAGATGTATACTAAAAGTTGTACTTCCTCCGTTTCATAATACTCGCTACACTTTCCAGTGTGGGAAATTTCACATTACTTGCTACACTTCCTTTTTGGACAATAAACTCTCTCTATCTTTTTTCTCTCACATGGGTCCCTTATTTTTTTTTACTCTCTACCTCATTTCTCTCCAAAAGTTGCCTAAAAGTCCGTAAATTGAAAAGTGTAGCGAGTAATATGAAACGGAGGAAGTAAAAAAACCAGGTCACACATTACTATACACCTATGAGAAAGTGAAAGATGGCTAATCTAAACCCTATTAAGAAAGGCCACACAATGACAAATAGCCAAAATAGGCCTATGTGAAAGATGGTCAATTCCTATGTAATTTTTAACACAATTTTGTACTTTACAGTTTACAGCGCAACTCAACATCAACTGAAAGACTCAACGCACAACAAAGTAGCAATCTAAATCGGAAGCTTCAATGTTACGCCTTCATGTCGTCAATTTGCAGTGCTATCAATTGATCGAATTCGCTAGTTCATTATATCATAAATCGGTGAATTTTTTCTCAATTCTTGGCTTAATTTAATTCGTTTTTTTATTTTAATGATGTGAATCGAATTTTGAGTAACATATGCGTAGATTGTTGATATTAATTCATGTTGAAAATGCGATATGTAACAATTGCATTTTGTCAAATTTGATGGGTTTTTTTTTTTCATTGGATGGTTACTGTTAATTCTCAATAATTATGTTGGAGTGGAATTTACATAATTAAAAGAGGAAATCATTATTAATTTGGAACAATTTGATGCTGAAGTAAGGGGAATATTGTGAAAGTGATGCTTATTATTATTATTTCTACTATAAGCACGTTTTAATTGTCATCACTTGAATGATTTTTTGGGATTGTTCATGCATTAGGAATTATTGTGAGTAGAATTTTTCTAGGGTACTTGATCTTCCAACGAATTAAGAATCTTAGATGAACTCTCATAATCTCAAGTACTTGTATCGGATTCTGACTCTTATTTGTGAAGTTCGGCAATAATCATTAAACTCTTCAAATAATTTTTTTTATTCGACACTTTAACACGTATTAGTGTCCGATATGACTTATGAGTATCTGAGTCCAAGTAACATATACCAACTCCTTGCCAACTGTAAGATGCAAATATGAGGGCCTTAGATATGAACCAAAATCTTCAATCTCATAATCTCTACACCAATTGTGAGTTTTGTTTTCATCTGTTGATTATGAGTCTATGATGTGCTACATAATGAGGTTCAATAGATTAGTACTCCTTATTGAATAATCGTGAGTTTTTGTTTTGTTTTCTAGTACATTATAATATAATAAAAAGTACGATTGTTCTACAGTATATTCTATTATATGAAAATGCTAGTTTGTTTTCTTATACGCTGTTATCAATATTGATTATCGGCTCATATTTGCTCCTGTAAACTAATTATTATAAAGTATTAGACCATTGAAATAATAATAGTCACAAATAAAAGAAAGTGACACGCAAACTGTAAGATAGATGATGTCTATATCTCGACGCGTCGTATATGATGTTGATAGTTTATTTTAACTTGTCATATACCAATACCAATAATTTACCTCCTTTTAGTGTTGAAACGTTACCTCATGTCTTCATCTATGAGTGCTCAGTGCTCTTCCTAAAACCTAGCCTAAGCAAGATCGTCATCACTTAATTGTAATTACCACATCTTTAGCTCAACACCCATTATTTTATTTCAATTTGGTAAAAGATTGAACATAATCATGAAAGGCACATGGTTAAATGTTTACAATTTCCCACCCTTAGTTTTAGGGTGCTCTTTCAGTCGTTTATTGGGGGCTCTTAGCATCATTGCACTTTCCTTTGTTTATTTGAGCAGGTGATTTGTGTGTGTATAATACTTTTGAAGTTTTCTGAATTGCTAGGTGGTCCTGAAATTTTAGAATTTAAGTTAACTTCTTCTATATACTTGCAACATGATTTATTGACACGTAATTGTAAGATGACAAAATGTAAGTCAAATGGACCGATAAATCAAAATAATTTAAACACCGATAATAACAGTAATTAGATTATTTTTACTATTGCTCTAAAAATACATGGTAATTGTCTAAGTAGCTTGATTGCGAATATAAAGATGCAAATTGTAGAGGAAGTTTATGCTTCATCCGTTTTGTTTTAAATAAAACGTAGAGCTTTGGCACGGGATTTAGGAGAAGAGAGCAATAAAGAGAAAGAAAAAAAGGACCCATGTGATGAAGAGAAAGAGCTAGAAAAATAAGTACTAAATATAATAAGTTAAAATGTTCATTTCTTCTAAAACGACCTAAAATGATAAGCGTTTCATCTATTGTAAGACGGAGGAAGTATATACTACCTCCGTTTTTTTTAATTGTTACACTTTGACATTTTACACTATTCACAAATTGCACTTTGACCCTCGTTTGTGATTTATACGTGAATAAAAACATAGTCATGTGGGATCTTGTTAGATTCGTATAAGTATGTATTTTATTAATATGTAGTTTTTATATTTTTTACAAATACAAAATTAGAGATATAAAGGCTCAAAGTAGTGCATCGGCATGCGTGAAAAGTGTAAGTGTAACAATTAAAAAGAAACGGAGGTAGTATTTTAAGAAATTAGTTTATTCAGATGTATTGATGGACTTGTGGACAATATAATTCTGGCCTGCAAAGATTATAATATATAGGTTTCTTCCAACAATTGGGCCTGCCACTCATGATTCATGAATAGGGCATGTTTGCTTGCCCAAGATAAAGACTTTACCCAGACTACAGTATTGTAAAGAGAAAGCATCAGAAAGTAACATCCCTTGGAGTAGCTTCCATGTTATCTTATCTATACCTTTTCTTTTTGCTGTCTAGTTTGTACATGCAGTGCTTTTTTCTTTTTGGTTTCTTTATCTCTCCCTTTTTTCTTGTTTGATTTTGTTTTTGATAAATAATTGTCAAATGAAAGCATGGGAAAGTTCATTCATTTGAGTAGCTTGCAATTTTGCATGCTATGTAGTTCTGCACCTCCATCTGTATAGAAGTACTATAGTACTATGTAACACTATGCATATCGTGTGGTTATGTAGGAATGTTGGAGACTTGAAATGGTCTTTATGTTGCTTGCTTGAATTAGGTCACCTCATAGGCGGCGCGGCGCCTATGTTACTCTGACTCAATCTACCTTAAGTAGTCGTGTATTGTCTATGACACTAATTTCATATTTCACACTTCATTTTGATCCAAAATCATATTATAGATATAGTCAAGTCGCATGATGGCACCATTGTACATGAAACAGATACACAAATCCAAGTAACATAGCACAATATTATTAACGGCTTTTATCGTGATTTATTAATTATTATGCAACCTATAGAACTTTGTTATGTTTATCTGATGTCATCATTGGAAGGTCATGGTATGAAGAGCATTAGAACAGTACTAGTTTGTTCTCTTCCTTGATTAACTAGTGTCTAAGTTATTTAGATTAATTATTTCACCTTAAGTATATGTGTCAAGTCCTTAATACTTCAACATATATATGAACACTTTGACGTTCGTTCTTTTGGAGTAAATTTTCATATATTAACCATGTCCGACATAAGTATCTGAGTAACATAGGTTAAGGCAACCAATTATTAGTACATACAGTAAGTTAATTTTCTTCTCACCTTAATCCAAATAAGTTACGTGTCTCTCTCAGAATCACAGGTAAAAGAATCATTATGTCAATGGTACTGAGTTTTGGCTATTGGGTAAATTGATTTATTGCTTTTTTGGATCCTCTGATGACTGATAGAGTACTTTTTTGCATCTAGAAAGAAATAATGTTACATTACACTATTACAGTAAAGCTGAAAGGAAAAATATAAAAATCAAGAATAGAGTTTTTTTCTGCTTTGTTCCCTAGACATTGACAATTTGGCTTCAATGTCCGTAAACATTGAAAGATCTTACTGATTTTGTTAACAAAGGTTATTTTTTGTCTACATTATAAAGGTGATAATCTCTTTGTCCATTCAATTTCCTTTAAAATTAGTAGTAAATATATGATTTACCCTGTGGAAGCACCATGGAATTTGCTCAGTATTAATGAGAAATCGTAGATCTTATTTTGTCTCATTAATAGTCCTATTTTCCGTGTTTGGATCCTCTAAAGTTGTAAAATAATTCTATAGGGTAGAGTTTGAGCAATATCAATCACTGAATAAAAAATCAATGGCTTATATATTCTCTTTCCAAAATCTCCCATATTTTTTCTCATCAAAATCCACCCCTAATTTTTTCCTCCCACTAATATAAGTCCTTGATTTTAAAATGTATAATTCGAATTTAACTTTACCTTATAGAATTTCATTATAACTCTAGAGGATCCAAACTCCTATTATCCTATGTATACATGAGATCTAAGGACCATTTTTTTTATTCGTACCCTTATTTATGCTCTCACTTTTGTTCTTATAATAGGAATCATATGCTCTTTTACGAATAAAGACGTGATAAATTCTTTTATTTTGAATCGTATATTCTTTTACTTTGAATTGCTGAAACTTTTCAGAACCATGATGTACATCACGTCTTTTTTTTTTTTTTTTTTTTGAAGTAAATGAATTTTGCAGAAAAATGTTGCAACACGAGGACTTCTCAGGAGGTCACCCATCCTAGTAAACTCTCGCCCAAATACGCTTAGCTGCGAAGTTCTAATGGAATCCGGTGCATTAGTGCTGGTATAATCGCATTAGTGTGGAGTTCTGCTGGTACATGACATCTATGAGATCTAATTTGCCTTACAGGACTGCAGTTGTAGCTTCAGTAATAATATTCTGACTTCCTTCTTAGGAGGATTTCTTCCTTTTTTTTTGTCAATATTCCACATTCAAAACATTTCCATTCTCGTTATTCATGCTTCTATCATATTTTAATGAACTAAATAAACAGGTAACTGTAAATTTAAGGAAAACTAAATAAACTGCATGCTTAAATCATAATGCACTTTAATTATGTATGATCAACTGAATCAACAACAATAAAAACTTATTGCACTTAACTTAGTGCAAAGTGACTGATGTGTATATATGTCTTTACTATTCTCATTTATGGGTCCCATTTTTATACTTGATTTCTTCCTAGAATTCCTCATGACTACTTGATTGTAATCCAGGTGATGGGGAGATATCTACAAGGGCACAAAAGTGGTGATGTACTTAAATCTCCAATGGTTTGTCTGTAATCCATACTGTAGTACTACTGTTTATTTTGTGAAACATTCATATCTCTTTACATCTTTTACATGCCTTTTCTATTTTCTTAATATGATTTGCTTACCATTTTTATTTGTGGGAATTACCAAAGTTTTTTCACCTTTCTATTTCATATATAGTTGCTGGCTGCCTGGGTCTAAAAAGTAAGATCTAAGTTGGAGGGTATGAAAGCAAAATGGATATGGAATATTAAATAATAAATTACTTCAGTTGGTCTTGTAAGAGACCGTCTTTTTAAAAAAAAAAAAATATAGTGACTAGTTTGATCTATTTATGGACCAATTTAATCTAGTTCGTGACCAGTTTAATCTATTCAGTATTGATATTCTTTAACTTATTAGATTAATCAATTTAGTGACTAGTTTAATCCGTTCCTTAAGACTATCAAGTTTTTTTTTGAAATTGTATGTTTTAGTTCGAGAATCAAGAAAATAAAGGAAGGAGAAGAGAAGGGATAACTAGAATAGTGTTGGGTTAAAGTGAAATGGAATGAGTTTGTTAGAAAAATTCAATATTGGCTTCGTCTAATTTTATGTTAAAAATAGACTGTCTATTCTAATAATTTGTGCAAAACACTTTGGCACGATAAAGTGAATTATATGATACTTTTAAAATTAGTTTAATTCAAATATAATTATGCATTTTCATAAAATATACAAAGAATTGTAACCTTAGTATTCAAGTAAATGAAATAAAGAATAAACAAAGCCCAAAAACAATCAAAGAATATGTTGTAAGTGCATGTTTGGTTTAACTCAAGAAATGAAATTAAATAGAGGGATTAGGAACAATAATTGTTATTTTTATTGGGTGTTTAATTTTATTATGGAAATAGAGCACTTATAAATATGGGATCAAGTAGTGTAGTTATTGTAGAGGTGGTCATGAACCGGACCGTGGCAAAAAAATTTTGCCCATTGACCGGGCCGGGACAGGCTTAAATTTGGCCTGAATTTTTGTGCCCAAAGCCTGCTATTTTGGGCCTAAATTAGCGGGCTTTTACGGGCCAAAAAACGGGCCGGGTCAAAAAATAGACTAAAAAGTCGTTTTTGGTTTGCCCAAAACCCACCCAACGCCAAAACAAATTCGTGCTGGGCCCGACCGCGGGCCGGGCCAAAATGATCACCTCTAAGTTATTGTAGTATAATGTTATGTGCAAGTTGAGGAGGGTAATAATTAAGTGGAAATAGTTACCCTTGAGAAATAGAAACCATTGTCTACACCACCCCCTAGGCCCCTACATATCAAATAACAATAATAACTTCTATTTTTTCATTTCCAACACGTAAAACTCTCATAAGTACCAAATATGCTCTAAGTATCAGTATTATACTCGCACCCAATACAAGTACAAATAACAGTTAAAATTCTCACAAGTACCAAATATATTCTAAGTACCAGTATTATACTCCTACCATGAAAGTTTGCCAACAGTTAAAATTCTCACAAGTACCAAATACTTCGGAGATGAGGATACGAACACGATTAGGAATCACATTAGTCCATTAATGACCTCTACTTAATATCGATTCATATTAAATTTTATATTCTAAGTACTAGTATCATACTCGTACCATGTAAGTTTGCCAAAATGAAGTACCCATGAATGATGTATGTTTTTTATAATATAAGAGTAAGACAAGTGCAATGACTGATGATCTGGACTTATGATAGTTTGATGCGTGGTATTACAATCTTATTAAGCTATAAGTAGTATTTCTCTTTATCATTCTCTCTAACTTCAAATACACGTGTGTATGCATGAGAGAAAAACAAAAAAGAGGAATTAAGATGGAAAGAGATTATGTGTTTTGTAAGCAAAAATCTTGGCTTTGGTTAGAAAACAAACTTTTATTTCTCACGCTGCCCTATGATCCCATAGATGATATGAATGATGATTACCGTGAGAGTGAAGAAACAATAGTATTGGCAAAAGACAAAGCCATGGAGTCAAAGACAAGACCACCATACATCTTTCTCTTTCTTCGAAAGAGAGGTGCTAGCTCAGTAGAGTACCATTATGAATTTAAGAACGTTAGTTGTCCAGGATTCAGATCCTCATCCCAACAGTATGTCGAAACATTTACTTCTAGGCTGTTTAGCTTTATACCCAACATCTAAGCTGGTGTACCATACAAACTATCTAGTAGCCTATAAACCTAGTAGAGATTGATCTTCGGACCAGTTATCTTTCCTAATAAAAAAAAAATACATCTTTCTCTCTCCTTTTTTTTAACCTTAGTTCCTCCAAACCGTTTTTCACTTGACCTATCAACCAACATTGTCCCCTCTTTTTCTCTCTCTTTTCCTCTTAATCTAAGCAAACCCCACATAACCATCATGATCATGATCATGATCATCACTGGCACTATATGATACCTGCCTACACCTTTCTCTTTCTCTCTCTATAAACGTCCTTAGATTTCTCTACATCACCTCACTTAAGATCAGTTAGTTTTTTTTTTTAGCTTACCTCATATTTTACTATGAGGAAGCCTACTGATCCTGCTTCTAAGGGTAATAGTAATGGTAATAGTAATAGTAATAGTAATGGCGGTTGTACTAGTACGACGAATGGCAGTATCAAGCTTCGAAAGGGGTTATGGTCGCCTGAAGAAGATGATAAACTCATGAATTATATGCTTACTAATGGACAAGGTTGTTGGAGTGATGTAGCAAGGAATGCTGGCTTGTTAAGGTGTGGTAAGAGTTGTCGTCTTCGATGGATTAATTATTTAAGGCCTGATCTTAAACGTGGTGCATTTTCCCCTCAAGAAGAAGATCTCATCATTCATTTGCATTCTCTTCTTGGAAATAGGTAGATTACACTTGTTAATTCCCTTCTTTAATTTTCTCTCATTTTTCTCCTTTATTCCGTACTATCTGGATAAAAATTCACATGAATAATCCCAACTTTCACCTGTTTTTTCAAAATAATCCCAACTTTTGAGAGGACTTTCTCAATATAAGCCAAACTATCATTTTCCTTGCCCGCACTAATTCATTTTAGGTGTGTAATATGATGAAAATTAATAGTTCAGATTATTTTGAGAAGGTACACCGTAAAGTTGGGATTATTATTTCAAAGTTGAGATTATTTTGAGAAGACCCGTAAAAGTTGGGATTATTCATGTCAATTCTTCCTTAAGACTTTGACGTTGTTGTTGTTGTTGCTGTTGTTGTCGCCGTCGTCTCTGGCTGTTGGGTATGGAGGAGTAATGCTATATGTCTAATTATATATCATCTTATTCAAAAAATCTCTTTAATTTGAAAGAAAACATAATTAGATATCTTGTGTTTCGTATTGAGAAGTTTTTCATGTTTTGTTGTGTAGTATTATTTTCTTTATTTTGTTTGAGTGTTTCATTTTCGTTTGGAGGTTTTTATGATTGTTTTGAATCTGTGAATAATATGGTGCTTTAATTTGTCTTTAGTCTTAACAATAGTCAAGAAGATAGTGATGATCATTAATATCATGAAGTACGGATATGATTTTGTTGTTCTTTATTATTAAGGTCGGTTCATCATTGTTTTTTCAGTAGTAAGTTTTCTGTTATTTTGAAATCCAAAGATTGATAAATGTGAACTACAAAAAGTAAATAATACATTTCCAGTATTAATTCTGAATATATTTATTTGTCTATTCATTTCATATGACTTCAATTTATAAATCTTAAAAACAGATTGCGATAACGAACGAGCCTGTTAAAAGCTCCTCTTTGATGTTGGCTAATTTCAAACCCCGTTTTCAATTTGTGAATTTTTATTTGTATTGTATTTTTGTGTTGATTTTCTCATTATTTTGTTAGGTACTCCTTTTGTTTTTTTTCATCTTTCTCACTTTCCTATGCACATCTCTCAATGCACATCTTTAAACTTAAATATCTTTCATTATATATTAGCAAAAATATAACTATTGAATATTAATAATGTATTAACTGTGAGGAATCAAACAAGATCTCACATGACTATATTTTTTCTTATAAATTAAAAAAAAAAATGAGAAGATTTTCTCTAAGTATAAATAGTGTCAAGATTCTAAGTGAGACCGATAAAAAAACAGAGGGATGACAAGCATAATTAAACTAGTTGAAGTTGTAACCTTATTCTCATTTCATGTGTTTGCATCATTGGGTTTCTATAAGTCTGTCTTACAGTAATATTGTTTCATGAAATGTCATGTTGTTCTAGAAAAAGAAAAATGATCTTTCATCTTGAAGAATATTGAAATGAAAATTATGATCATTTAAGGAGGAATTCTGAGAAACTCTTATATATTTCGTTTTCTCGTCATTGAGTTAAGGTACAATAGATCGTCTGTTGTTGAAGAAAATGACAAAGATAGGGTTTTACAGTCAACCTTCATCTACCCTTTGATGAAGACAGGATCTTGTCTGTTAATATTCTGAGTCTAAACACTTTCATGTCCAACTAAGTTGCTCTAAGACAAATTAAAGTCTGAACATGGAAGAATGACTGGGCTTTACGTGGCAATCGTTAATTGCACTTTTCCGTCAGTTCTAAAATAATTGCAACAGTTTGACTTTCATACACATGGATACTTATCATATATTTTCTCGAAAATCGTATACATGGACATTGGTTTATTTGCTAAACGTATTATGATCAAACTGGGTATGTGAATAGTGTCAAAGGATCAACTCAACCAAAAGCTTAAGCTGCTGGTTGAGGCCCCAGGAATAGATCTATACTTTATCACTCCCCCTTGCGCAAGAGGCCTTTGGGCTTGAAGTGTGGATGCAGCACAGGTCTCCCTCATACCTGGCGCTAAATATTCCACTGAGGAAGGAGGGGTGGATGAGATCTGAACATGTGACCTTTATGTCATGCTGGCTCCGATACCATGTCAAAGGACCAACTCAACCAAAAGCTTAAACTGATGGTTGAGACCCCGGAATATATCTATACTCTATCAAATAGTATAAACGTTAAACTGTTGCAATTATTTAGGAACAGATGTAGTATTACGCGCAGTTAATTTCCTAGAAATGACTGGCTCTAAAAGAAAAGGCATCAGTGTCCTATCCATATGATGTAGGTTGGTGTAGCACATGGTATGTGATACTTGCGTGAAACTATATCTTCTAAATGTGGGGAAACCAAGCTGAAAATGACACTGGTTTCTTCTGTTGTTTTCTTTTTTTTACTTTACTAATATCTGCACTTTGAGTTGAAGATACTCCAACAGTCTTTTTCCTTTGAATTTTGTAGTTCATGCAAGAAAACCATGCAATTCTGATAACGTAAGGCAGCATGTCCATTGTCCATAACATCTTTATCATATCGTTTGTTTTCATACTCTATTTGATTAATTTGTTCTTATGATGATTATTATTTCTATGAAATCTTAGGTGGTCCCAAATTGCGGCTCGTTTGCCTGGAAGAACTGATAATGAGATAAAGAATTTCTGGAATTCAACTGTGAAAAAAAGACTGAAGAGTTCATCAAATTCATCATCATCACCCAATGCAAGCGATTCGTCGTTATCAACTGAGCCAAGAGATGGGATGGTAGGAGGATTTATGGCCATGCAGGATCCATGTAGCATCATGGCTATGTATTTGAACAATAATTCTGCTGCTTCACCAACATCATCATCTTTGCAATCCATGGTACCTCTACATCATCATGGAATCATGGATCCTTTGTCCAATATGGTAAATAACAGTACTACTACTACTACTGCTACTGCTACTGCTACTGCTACTACTCTAGATGTGTCTGCTTGTGGTAATGGATACATGAATCATGCATCATCATGCATGAGCATGTCATCACAAGGACATGGCATGTGTAATGTGGGTGATGATGGATTGATGATATGTGGAAGTTATGGGATGCTTGGAGGTCAAAATTATAATTATGGGATATTGCAAGGGGAGCTTTCTATTCCTTCTTTGGAGACAATAAGCATTGAAGAAAATACACAAGTTTCTGAAGATATTGTTTTTGGTAGTAACACTAGCAACAACAACCATAATTTTCACAACAACAACAATGATAATCATTTTGATCATAACCACCACATAATTAGCACCATAAACAATAACACCAATCCATTTAACATGGCTAAGAAATTCGAGATCGCGATACCTGGAGTTGGAAACAATTGGGAAGGAGGAGAGAATGATTCAAGATTAGGAGAATGGGATTTGGAAGAACTCATGAAGGATGTTTCTTCCTTTCCCTTCATTGATTACCAAGTTGAGTAAAAATCCTTTTTTTTCCAACCTTTTATTTCCTTTTTTCTACACTCCAAATTGATTTCTCCTACATATGAAATGGATCTTCATAGTTCATGTTCTTGTAATTAGGTCATGGAGAGGTAAAAATTATCATAAGTTTCCATAATTACTTAATAAGATCACCTACAAAAAAAGTCATAGATAGATATATATATAGGTTTTCATGATCTTTATAGTTTACATTTATACTTGATATATATATATATATACTTTGTAACTAAGAGAAAAAAAAAATATGGTGTTTAATTTCTCTTCCATTCTTGATCATACTCTATGCAAATTACCAATAATGTTTCATGTAATGATGTAATTGTGAAGGAGATATGTGAATAGTCATTATAAAGATATACAGAAATTTAAGGTTTTAGGGTATTTAGTTGGTAGGAATTTTTAGTCATGTAAGAATATCATTTGTACAAAAATTCAAGTATATTATGCTTTGTTGAAGCTGGAAGTTTGTTATTAGTGGGTTGCATGTTGATTGTAATACACATTGATGTGAATGAAGACTCTTTGTTTCTCTCCTTATTATCTCACTCTAAACATCATGATATCTTTAGTGTGTTTAATCACTTTATGAAAGATGTGATTTAATTGGGTTTTTTTCTTTTTTCTTTGGTGCTAAGATTATGTGATTTTAATTGTGAGACAAAACAATTGCTTATTGTTATTGGCCTTGGTTGTTGGGTACTTGGAGTAATTATGATGCACTTAACTTTAACCTCATTGCTTTCCATTTAGATAAAAAGGGTTAATGGTGAAGGAGTTACTGCCACCTCTAAAGCAAATTCAAGTTAATATATATCATTTTAATATATTATTCTGTTAAATCTTTTTGATTATTTTTTGAAAAAAAAAAAGTTCAGAAAAATATAGATAAGTCAAAATTAGTTAAATATTATCACTCAAGAAAAATTTCTTCACCGGATGCAATCGATTTTATTTATCAAAAACCCAGGTATACCATGTGCATGGTACACTCGAAACTAATGTTTGCTTATTTGCTCCTTCAGAACTCTCCTTTTTAGTACATTTTGCTCATTTAATAATAAAAAATAGTCTTGGGTGTACGATATACCATATGGTATGCCACGAATGCAGTATAAAGTACAAAGAAAGGGAGGGGAGATTCGAACTTGTGATCTATCGTTCACAGTACCTAATCTTAACTACTAAGCCAAAACATCATTGATTGTATGATAAAATTTGTTTTTTTTTTTGATCCATATGAGCCACGAAGGTGGTACAAAGTACAAAGAAGGGGAAGGGAGATTCGAACTTGTAATCTATCGTTTACAGTACCTCAATCTTAACTACTAAGGGCCTGTTCTCTTCGGCATAAAACAGCTGAACTGAACTGAATTGAATTGAACTGAACTGAATTGAACTGAACTGAATTGAACTGAACTAAACTGAATTGAACTGAATTGAACTGAACTGATCTGAACTGAATTGAACTGAAACGAATAGTGATATGTGAGAGTAAAAGTATTGTCAAGAGTTGAACTGAACTGAACTGAACTGGTCTGAACTGAACTGAACGGATCTGAACTGAACTGAATTGTACTGAACTGAACTGAATTGAACTGAACTGAACTGAATTGAACTGAACTGAACTTAAAATAAGCTGGGGAGAACAGGCCCTAAGCCAACACATCGTTGATTGTATGATAAAATTTGTAAATGTAATCTATCACACCCTAAAATTAAAGTTCACAAATCACATGTACAAACTAACTTTTTTTTTTCTTGCACCTCTAAAGTTGTGTCATGAAAGGAAAAGATTACAAGTGAATGACATCACAAATGAGATTAATTAGTTACTAAAATACTAACAGACAGAAAGTTAGTAACAAAGTTCAAAATTAAATGAATTGATTGACAAGAAATTGAATGGGATAAGATGGGACTAATGTCTACTACTACCTTTAATAAATTTCATTCTTGAGAAATTCAGCAAGTGTATAGTATAATAACTAACTTGTTCACTTACTTTTAGTGCATTTAATCTTGAAGGTTGTAATCTTTGGATTGTGATAGGTCGGCTGATAAATCCATGAACCTTTCGTAAAAATGAAGCTAATTATATTGAAATAGACTACCAAACTCACTTGTTAATTCAGTTTTTTCAATCTTCTTGGAGAATAATCACGCTTCCTTGGCTAAGTTTCATTGGATCTTTACTTTAATCATTTGTTTACTACAAACTTAGAAGTTTAGGGAAATTATTTCACTAAAAGATGTTTCCATTTTTGAAAAAGAGTTGTAATTTGTTGTCAATAATACCAAGACATATGTGGTTAAATATTAGCCGTACAACATTTTTTTTTTCTTTTTGTCTATTTTTTAAAATTTGCCAAAAAAAAAAAAAGTGTGTACCTTCTTGAAGCTTTTTTGTCCCATAAAGATAGTAATTATATATGTTTACAAATCAATTCTTGTTTAACTTAACTATTTTTCAATTTATCCTTTATACACTCAAAGTGTATTCGTATTCAGCGAGTTCACTCATGGTACACCCGGTGTACCATGAGCATGGTACACCCAAGCACAAATAATAAGTACATGCACCCAAGTGCATGCAGAGCATGGTGCATCCTTTTCTAAACTATGTCGTTTTATCATTTTTCGAGTCTATAATTTTAAAAAATTATTGTTATTTGCTTCCTTAAATTTTGCAACTAAAAGTTCATTTTTCAAATTAAAACTTAAAAGGTGTATATATTCTTTTATCTTAAGTATAGATGTTCATTTATTATATATTCTTTTCATTATAACCTTTGTTCTTTTATAAATATAAATTTACACGTTCTTTAATTTTAAGTCGTGTGTTCTTTTTTAAAGTAGAAAAGTTGTTGAAAAAAGTCCGTGTTCTTTTATATAAATGGTATGTTCATTTTGAGTGCACGATGAGCATTGTACACCCTAGTGCATAATCCACACTTTGCACCCAGGGGGTATTTTTGTAATAAATTAGAACTTCATGTGCTCATTTGACACCAAATTTACTCATATGGGCATTTTGCTCATTTACTCATTTACTCATTTGCTCATTTTGTAATAAAAGTGTTTGCTCATTTTCTTAAATGAGTAGAAATGTTTGCTCATTTGCTCATTTGTTCATTTTGCTCATTCGTTCATTTTGCTCATTTGGAGAAAATAGTCTTGGGTATACCATGAGCATGGTACACCCAGGTGTACTATAAATATTCTCGTATTGAGCTAATATTGAAAATATCAAAAAAATATCATGGATATGGAACTTGTATCTTTAAACACTGATTCTTGGGTGTAAATGTTACACCATAAATTATGGTGTAACAACCCAGAAAGAGAACTCAAATGACATCAAATAAACGACAAAATGACATGAGATTTATGTCATTATTTGTATAATCCATGTCATTCTGGTTTTTTTTTTTTTTGGTTAAATGTGTCATTCTGGTTGTAGTCTACATATTAGCTAATAAGTTATGATGTAACATTTTAAACCCAAGACACACTCATCCTTAAATGTTTATCATAATGCATTTTTTCTCCTAAAAAAGGATTGGTTCTTCAATTGATATAAAATGCATTATGATATACTTCATCCGTTTCTAAATAAGTGCAACATTTCTTGTTTTCACGTTTGCCAATGCATTATTTTAACCATTAATATCTTCAATTATCAATAAGTAAAAATTATAAAAAGTTGATATTAAAAAATTCACATTCAGACGAATCTAACAAGATCCCACATGATTATGTTTTTTCTAAAATGTAAATCACCAAAGCTAATTAAAGTTTAAATTGTGAATAGTAAACACTATGCAAATGTTGCACTTATTTAGAAACGGAGGAAGTATATTGTACACCCAAGAATCATAACTATAGTCATACAAGTAATTCATATCATTTAAGAGTCAAGGTATTTACGGTTGACAATTTTCTGGAAATGAAGGATATCAAGCAGGTAAAAGTAATACTTCCTCCGTTCTGTTTTAAATGAAACATTGGGTAAAATGACACTATTCATTGATCAATTTTGACTCCAATTTATCGCTATTATATAAAGAAAAAACATAGTCAAGTGGGATCTTGTTAGATTCGTCTCGATGCATACTATCAAATTATAACTTTTTATATTTTTTACGTGTACACAACTAAAGATATTAATGATTAAAGAAGCGCATTGGGTTGTGTGAAAAAACAAACGTTTCATTTAAAATGGAACGGAGGAAGTACTATATTTACTATTTGAGCCGATAAACTGATCGCGCTTGTTTCCTGAAACTCTATAAGTCGTATTGACAATTGGAGAAGAGGGTAATCTTCTTACAACTAGAGTGTTATGCTTTTTTTTTTTAGCAAAAAATGAGTTTACCTCTAGGAACTCTTTTTTTTTTTTTTCTTCTAGCTTTAGTGTGCTACCTTGCTAGGTAACTCTGATTTTTTTTTTTTTTTTTTTGATACGGAAAAGAAACTTAGACTTGACCCCTAATCTGGAGGCCAGCCTAAAACATCCTTACGGATGATAAGGGAGAAATCAATACAATAGGGAGGAAACCGATACAAAAGGGAAGGATAGTCATGCGCCTTCCTAGCCATAAAGTCCGCTAGGTAACTCTGATGACTTGTACTGTTGTACAATCTTAAAAAAAATAAAAACTTCCTCGATACGATGTCACGTAAAAATGGCTAATTAAACCAGTTTTATTATATATCTTTTTCTTTTTTGTTTTTTTAAGATAAGATGAGATCCTTAGCAATTGTAAAAAAAATTAGGAATCTTATTTACACGAGACGAGAATAGGGTATCGTTTGGTTGCACTTGAGAAGTTGATCTCTTGATTTTCACTTCTCATGAAATTTCACTTCCTAGGAAGTAAACAAAATGTTTGGTTGGCTATGGGAAGTGGAATTCTCATGGGAAGTGGCACTTACCTAGGGGAACTAGGTAAGCAACTTCCCCATTGTGTGGGAAGTAGAACTTCCTAGGAAGTGCAAATTTCCATGATTTTGTCAACCAAACAACTTCATATACTTCTACTTCCTAGGAATTTGCACTTCTCATGATTTGTTTTGTCAACCAAACAAGGCCTAGAACTCCTATTATAAAAATGGAAGGAGAACTCCAATTAAATAGCGAATTTTAATTCTTATACCCAATTTGTTTCTTTGCATTCTCTTAATATGACATGCCACCAACTGACAATCATATCTTTTAATATTTAATGTTATTGATGCATGTGAATGGTGTGGCACAATCAAAACCAATGGATTAGGAGACGCTATAAGCCTGTACTAAAAAGATACAAGAGTTGGCGTTAATTATTTTTCAAGTAAAATGTACCCTAAAATATTAGAGGTTGGACTAGGGGTGATAATGAGCCTGACAAACTCGCGAGTTCGGGTTTGGCTCGGTCAAAATTTGGTCAAAACTCGGCTCAAGACTTAAACGAGTCGAGCTGAGCTAAGCAAAGCTCGGCTCGAAAAGCTCGTGAACAGTTTGATTATTATTTTATCTTAAAAAAATATTTTATATATTAGAAAATTAATTTGTATTAAAAAATTATTTATATACATTAAAAATTATATTAAGTACCCATAATTGAGCTCGAGCCTATAATCAAATCCGAGTTCGAGCTGAGCCGAGCTAGTCAAGCTCACGAGTCGAGCTCGAGCAGCAAAAAGTAATCACGAGCTCGAGCCGAGCTCGGCTCCCCCAAGCTCGCCGAGCTCACGAGCCGAGTTGAGCCCAATGCTATTCGGGCTCGGCTCGTTCGATAAGCATGGAGAAAATAGGAGGTTGAAAGATAGGTGGAGCCTAGTTATTGGAGTAATCTTTTTTTAAAAAGTATTTTAAAGGTACAAAAGAAAGATTAGATCATCCTTTTCTTAAAGGAGTAATCTAAAAGTATTGCTTTACTCTTTGTTGAAATTATTCCGGAACAAAAAGAGTATATATAGCATTAACCTTATATACACGTGATTCATGCGAAAATATGTAAAATTCTTCTTATATAACAAAGATAAAAATATAGTCATCTTAATTTTTTTGTTTATTTAAAATAGGTAATTGTCACATATAATAGAGATTTAAATTAGTTTTGTAATATTTGTTGGTAATTGGAGGTGTTTAGCTAATTAAGAGAAAACATCAAAAGATCAAGAGTTCACATATAGAATAAATATATAATAGCCGAAATACAAAAATATATTGGTTAATCAAAGTTATGTACTTCCTCGGTTTCTAAATAAGTACAACATTTCTTGTTTTCACGTTTGCCAATGCATTATTTTAACCATTAATATCTTCAATTATCAATAAGTAAAAATTATAAAAAGTTGATATCAAAAAAATTCACATTCAGACGAATCTAACAAGATCCCACATGACTATGTTTTTCCTAAAATGTAAATCACCAAAGCTAATGAAAGTTCAAACTGTGAATAGTAAATACTATGCAAATGTTGCACTTATTTAGAAACGGAGGAAGTATATTTGAAAACCTGAACATTACAATGTTGCTATTTTAAGGAAACATATATCAGATGGCCATATCACATATGGGCCTATGTAGCGAAATAATTACAATTTTATTATTTCGCCAAGTTTGTACAAATATGTTATTTTTAACACATGCCACTTGCTAAAGCCCAAAGGTGAAAAAGCGATGTCATACCAAGTCCAAAAACCTGATTTATGTCAGGCCCATCCCTGTCAAATGTGATCCAGTAATTTTTTTTATCTTTTTTCAATATCCAGTCCCTTCTCCCATTTTTTTTTTTAATCCATATGAGCCACGAAAGCAGTACAAAGTACAAAGAAAGGGAGGAGGAATTTGAATATGTGAGACATCCTTGGTTCCCTTTTCCCATTTCTTAACCACTAGCCCAAGACATCCTTGGTTCCCTTTTCCCATTTCTTACTTCACCAATCACCATTATTAGTTTTTGCAACCACGTAGTATTAGTTAATCTTATGGTTTATTGGACCTTAATCACACAATTAGTAAATTTTATTTTTGACTTAGAATAATGTTTGGAAGATTAAATAATGCATTTTATACTTCTTCTGTTCTAAAATAAGTGAAAATTTATGTTTCTATGTGAGAGCTTCTTGAAAAAAAGTATTACACTTATTTCAGAACGGAGAAAGTATTAAATGTTAACCACTGGTTGAAGTTGAGTAGGGAGAGAACATAACTTTGGGTGGTGATAGAGAAGGCTAGAAGCCTCTACTATATCACTAGACAAATTAATCAACCACAGTTTATTAATGTACCTAGTGTAGTAAAATCAATAACAACTCTTTAGGCAAGCGCCAACCAGTCTAAAATACTTTTAGATGAAGCAAACCAATATTGAATAAAATGACTTTAACTAAATGCAATTTTGACAAACATTTGATTTTGTAAGAGACAACATATTATTAATTTAAAATTAACCAATGATCAAAACTCAATATAAGAAGAGAACGAACAACTTTATAATTTAATGATTAGTCACTAATAGAATAAATGCTTATTGTTGCGGTCATTAAGTGGTTTATTGCGGCGGTTTTGGCGTGCAACAATTAAACGTTAATTTATTTTAAACCCTCTTATCATCATCATCGGCAATTACGGGCGCAACAATTTAACGTTTAATTTATTTTAAACCCTCTTATCATCATCATCAGCAATTAAGGGCGCAACTATTAAACGTTTAATTTATTTAATGACTAGCATAATGTATTCAGTAATCACATTTTTTAATCCATTTAGTGAATAGTGTGATACATTATTTTTAAAAATCGTCTATTATAGTTCGAGATTCAAAGGGAAAAGAAGAAGAAGAAGAATAGAAGGGGCGAATAAATTGGTGAAAGATGTCTAGGCCAGGGATAGTGTTGGTTAGAGTGCAGTAGAATGAACTTGTTAAGAGAATGTAGGTTGTTAAAAAGACATGGGTCCTGTCTGGTAAATAGAGTTTAGAGTTCAGTTGTTAGAGTTAAGTTTGGAGTTTGCTATTAAATTTTTAACATTTTGTTTAGCAGATTTGACTAACAACTTTTTTTTATAAATGTGTTTGGTAACAATTAATTGATTGCTAAAAACTTATTGTCATTTGTTTGTGTGAAATGACATTTATAGACATTTTATTACATATGAGTAGTATTATCATCAAAGCTAAAAAAGTCATTAAACATTTTTTTTACCTAATCCTATGAGCTTTTTCATTTCGAGAGTTTTTATTTCAAAACTCTCTAAAACTCTCTTTTACCAAACACCCATTTTAGAGTTTTTGACTAGTCAAAACTTAAAATCAACAACTTTTTATTCTCCAAAACTCTAATCGTCAAACAGTCCATTTTTTTTTTTTTTTTTTAAAACAATCCATTGTTTTGTTCTTCTATTTTGGTGGGAATGAAGTATACAACCTACAAAAGTTTGGCTTTAGAGTTGTGGACTTTTGACACTGCGGAGAGGTCAAATGCTAATGCTGACTACATCTTTGCAATAGCCTAGAGGTTATCGTCCCATCCACTACTACACCACATGTCATGAATTCATGATATGCTCGTTCCTTCAGATTCTCAGCTACTCATTTATGTGATCTGAGTTAAGAAACTGGTTTATGAGTCAATTCTTTGGTTAATTTTTCTTTGCCTTCTTCGTCAATGTACAAAAACAAGACAATGACACCCATGCTGGATTTTTATAATGTGGATATGCAATTATTAATTTGTTTTTGGAAAACCTATTTGTCTCAATTGTACTCTCTCCGTCCCATAATATAGTGCTTACTTCATTTTTAGTGGGTCAAACTTTAAAATTTTTGTCCGAATATTCTCATTTGTATATATAAAAAAACGTATTCACGCGGGATCTTGTTAGATTCGTCTTAATGTGTAGTTTCATAATATCAACTTTTTATATTTTTTATTAATACAGAATTGAAAATATCAAAGGTCAAAGTTACGTTTTGGAGACCATGTAAAAAAGAAACAAGCACTATATTATGAGACGGAGAGGGTAGTATATACACATAAAATTAAATGACATATATGCACTTATTATACCCATAAGATGCTTGGTAATGTAAGTAAAATATTTTAGATATGAGAAGTATGAGTATATAATAGTCTTATTTTCTCAAGTTTTATTCTATAGTAGTAGTAGATTACAGAAATACTTAATTACCTTACTTTTTTTTGGATTAATCGTAATTTTTGTCTTATGGTATGCAATATATAATTTTGGCTATAGATTAATACTTCTTTTGCTTTTTTTATTGGGAAAAGCTATTGCAGCCCAAGGACTGTATATAAGAAGCTAAAAATGGAAATAAGTTGCATTAATTGGTCATTTATTACATCGGTTGATGCAATTTTCCATAAATTCGCAACTTATTTCCATTTTAAGTAGTGTATTTATGTTTTATATGCAACCCTAAAGGCTGCATATAGCATAACCCTTCTTTATTTGCTACATTTTTTTTCCACGTTTAAGACTTCTTTTCAATCCTTGATATCTCTTTTTTTTATAAGTAAATATTATAAAAATTTGAAATTATAAATCAACATGTCGAGAATAATCTAACAAGATTACATATGACTATTTTTTTTGCTTATAAAAAAATCAATATGAATCGGTCAATGTTATTAGTTTGATTTTAGAAAATAGAAATGAAAATGAGAAGTAAAAAAAGGCAAGGGAGTAATATTTGTAGCATTGAGAATACAAAAAGGTCAATTGTTTGCTTAGTTACACAACTTTTTGTTTAAAGGAGTTTAGAAAACACAACTTAAACTTTCAAGACAAATCATTAATTAAATCTATGAAAATGACTACTATATATGTTTGACTCACATGAAAGTTAGATCTATGAAATTTGAAAACCCCAATTTTGGAAAATAAATGATTTTACTATTCCCTAACCTAGTTGGACAAAAGAAAAACATAAGCCCAAAAATCTCAACTTAGCTCCTCACTTTTAAGTTCCAACCACCACTGCTAGGTCTCCCTCTTCCGGATGTTTTCTCTATGCATTCCACACCAAGCTTCCCTTCCTCTTCGAGGAGTTTTGCTTGGGGAGCTTGCCATGACGTACACGGTGTCTGACGATGCCCCTCCCATCTTGTTTTTTTGTTTTCAATAAGGGCCATCGTTGTGATGGTTTAACTTTATTAGTTAGTCCCCCCTTGTTGAGGGTTTTGTTTGTTCCTTGTCATCGGACTTTTTGTTTCCTCTTTGTGGAATTTCTTATCCTCCTCATCTGAGATCTCTATGTATCGTGGTGGTTATTTAATTTTCCAGTTTGTTGAGTTTGAAGTTTTGAAGATATGGAAACTGATCTTCGGTTGAAGATCAAGAATATCAAGATGAAATTCAAATTCATGTTACTATACGAGGCTTAAAAAACATTGACTCATTGAAAGTCGATTATGATTAGAATATTACCATATCTAGACAATGGTATCCAAGTGTTTCTATTAGCAGTTTGGATCAATACTCTCTAATCGATGTTTTGAATTATTTTTTGCATATGGATAATTGTACAACCGTCATCATGATACATCCAATATATTTTTTTTTTAGTCATTACTCATCCTAACATCATCAAAATGAAGAAAATATATCTTAAAGATCTTAGTATACCATGCATATTATTTTTTTTTAAAAAAATTGATAAGAAGAATTTCTCCGTCGTAACGAGCCCCATCTAGAGGCCCATTGGTTTCTTTGATCCAACGCTTCTTCATCGACCGTTAAAAAATCTCTAAATAAAACCACCCAAAAACTCTAAAAAAAAAAACAATCCCACCACTCTCTTTCTCTTCTCTGCAACTCAGAGCCTTCAACAATGGCGTCAATGGCTCTGAGTTTAACCTCTCCTCCAACTTCTTCTCTCTCCTTCAGATCTCTCAAACCCATCTCAATTTCATCCATCAAATCTCACCCTTCCATTTCTTTTCCTTCTCTCAGATCCAACTCTCCAAAACCCATTTCTCAAAAACACTTTCTCTCTCCTCCATCTCTCCTCTCATCATCATCATCATCCTTCAAACTCAAACCCATTTCATCATCATCATCACCATCACCATCAACAACATCATCACCACCACCTCAAGGACAAGGAGCAGCAATAAAACCCTTACTAGCATCAATTATAACCGGAGTAATTATATGGTTAATCCCAACACCAGAAGGTGTAACAAAACAAGCATGGCAACTTCTAGCAATATTCCTATCAACAATCGTTGGAATAATAACACAACCACTTCCATTAGGTGCAGTAGCATTAATGGGTTTAGGAGCATCAGTGGTAACAAAAACCCTGCCATTTTCGGCCGCATTCTCCGCATTTGGAGACCCAATTCCATGGCTTATTGCTCTAGCATTCTTCTTTGCAAGAGGGTTTATTAAAACAGGTTTAGGAAATAGAGTGGCTTATCAATTTGTTAAGTTATTTGGTAGTTCATCACTTGGTTTAGGGTATAGTCTTGTGTTTAGTGAGGCATTATTAGCACCTGCTATACCATCTGTTTCGGCGCGAGCAGGTGGAATTTTTCTGCCTTTGGTTAAATCACTGTGTGTTGCTTGTGGGAGCAATGTAGGTGATGGAAGTGAAAGGAAATTGGGTGCTTGGTTGATGATTACTTGTTTTCAAACTTCAGTTATTTCGAGTTCTATGTTTTTAACTGCTATGGCTGCTAATCCATTGAGTGCTAATTTGACATTTAATACTATTGGTCAAGTTATTGGATGGATGGATTGGGCTAAAGCTGCTATTGTTCCTGGATTGGTTTCTTTGATTGTTGTTCCTTTGCTTTTGTATGTGGTTTATCCTCCTCAGATTAAGAGTAGTCCTGATGCACCGCGATTGGCGAAGGAGAAGTTGGATTTGATGGGTCCTATGAGCAAGAATGAGATTATTATGGCAATTACTTTGCTTCTCACGGTATAATTGTTTGATTGGTTTTTTTTTTTAATGTGTGTGTGTGTGTTTGATGTTGTTGTTGTTGTTGTTGGTGATTTAGTTTGCATTTGATGGATGTTGGTTTTAGTTTGTGGAAGTTGGTGGTGTTTTAGAATTGAATTATTGTTTGTTTGATTGAATTATTGTTTGTTTGATTGAATTGAAGCAGATATTGGTTTTAGTTTGTGAAAGTTGATGGTGTTTTGGAATTGAATTATTGTTTGTTTGATTGAATTGAAGTAGCTGTTGGTTTTAGTTTGTGAGATTTGATGATATTTAGACTTGAATTATTGTTTGTTTGATTGAATTGAAGTAGCTGTTGGTTTTAGTTTGTGAAATTTGATGATATTTAGACTTGAATTATTGTTTGTTTGATTGAATTGAAGTAGCTGTTGGTTTTAGTTTGTGAAATTTGATGATATTTAGACTTGAATTATTGTTTGTTTGATTGAATTGAAGTAGCTGTTGGTTTTAGTTTGTGAAATTTGATGATATTTAGACTTATTATTGTTTGTTTGATTGAATTGAAGTAGATGTGCCAGGATAGAATTCACTAGGATTTGGTTTTGGTGAAATGGTCTGCCCCCGAGTTGCACAAGAAGTTGATCCCAGTCTGCAAATCTCGACAAAATTAGCCTAGAGTCGTAGTTTTTTTACTTGAATTGGATGTTATATCAGTGCACAAATCAATAGATTATACTACTATATAACCCGTTTGCTTGCCATTTTATTCGAAAATTAGAATTGCTTACCTCTGCATGGGATGTTGGTTTTGCTTGCAAATGCTGAGGATGCATAAGATAGTAACTATAATTTATTAATCAATCATACCTCAGTCATCCTTTGAATATGTGAATTGTTTGGTTGTCTGACTCTTAATCTTGATGGTGATATGAGACCTTTTCAAACTCTGTGGAGCCGAAGGTGATATATAGTGTACCAAAAAAACACAATACTGATGATTTCTGTTTAGCTTTATTGAGAAAGAAGTATGTTTTGCTACTCCACTTTTAGCATATGTGTCAGGTTGAGTATCTGACGATTAGGGTCATCTTATAACGAGTTTATGTATACTGCGTACTAATTGGTATTTGCTTCAGAATTTTGTATGTCTGATTGAATATGAAGCTTGATTGAGCAACTCTACAGTAGTCGTCATGCATTTTATAGTCAGTGCAAGTGCATCTTCAAGGTCTTTAGAGTGTGATAACTTTTATACTTTTACTAGAGTTGATTCTCCATTATTTACAATCTTCAATGTGTACTTTTTGTGCATTTCCTTCTGTAACGTGCAGTTACCATGTCGTGCAATACTAATATGCTGCTTCCCTTGTGATGTAATCATCAGGTAGGACTGTGGGTTTTTGGAGGAGTTTTGAATATTGATGCAGTCACTGCTGCTATTCTTGGATTATCAGTGCTCCTCATAACTGGGGTTGTCACCTGGAAAGAGTGCTTAGCTGAATCAGTTGCTTGGGATACCCTTACATGGTTTGCTGCACTTATTGCCATGGCTGGTTATCTCAACAAGTACGGACTCATTTCCTGGTTCAGTGCAACTGTAGTTAAGGTCAGTGTTTCTATCCTTCTCCTCTGGCTATTTTCTCTTTTCTTAGCTACAACAGTATGATTGTCAGATTGGAACGGTCATTTCTTAACATGTGTGCTAGCGGCTTATGAAACATCTGATTTGAAGTGTAAATATGCTTATTGAGGATTGTAATCTACTATTTATGATGATGTTCTGCATCTCGTTGAAGATTTTTTTTATTTTTTTTAAATTTTACAGTATCTAATAGGTGATAGTTGATTGAGGTCATTTTGCTGAAGAAGCAACAAAGATACAAGAATTATTAATTCTCTATATATTTTTAGACCATACCATCCACAAGGATTCGTTCATTAGAGTTATAGCTAAATGTGTCATTGAGGATAAATGGGCAAATTAAAAGTTTCCATTGCTAAATTTAGTAACTGGTCGATTATCTTGGGACATCCCAGAACAGAGATGTGGCCTAATATTTAATAACCAATGGAGTCCATACTCCACACGGTTGATTCAAGTGAAGTTCCTAATTGCGCTTTGTTTACTATATTATTATTACGGAGGCCTACATGGGATAAGTGCTATATTACTAATTAGAATTTTGTGACACACAACATAACCCTGACAATTGTTCTTATTTGCAGGTTGTTGGTGGTTTAGGTCTTTCATGGCAGATGTCCTTTGGCATTCTTGTTCTTCTTTACTTTTACTCCATTACTTCTTTGCAAGTGGAGCTGCACATATAGGTGCCATGTTCACAGCCTTCCTATCAGTTGCTGGTGCACTCGGGACTCCACCATTTTTAGCAGCCATAGTTCTCTCATTCCTCTCCAACCTTATGGGTGGCCTTACCCACTACGGTATTGGATCAGCCCCAGTTTTCTATGGTGCTAATTATGTTCCCCTACCCCAATGGTGGGGATATGGTTTCCTAGTCTCAGTTGTCAACATCATAATCTGGCTCGGAGTTGGAGGCATTTGGTGGAAGGCCCTCGGATTGTGGTGATCAGGTGCTCGTAGAATTTGTTGACCTTGCAATTCAGTAGTTCTGGCAATTACTTCTTACTATACAAACTTCAAGAGGTAGCCTCTGAAATTTTGTTTATGATTCGTTGATCACAGTAAATTTATTTTCTTCTCTTGTCTTCGCGAAATGAACAGACAATGAAATATAAAGAGCAAAAGAGAAAGCTTATAGTCTAAATGTGTTGTACTGCCTTGAGAATTGCTTTAGTTCCTGACAAACTGATTATTTGGGTAATCAGATATATATATTTTGATCCTGATTTCTTGTACAAAACAGTGGAGAAGTCCACAAATTTTATTACTGAAATAGTGGGATTTCCATTTCTGTGCTTATTTTCTGGTCCATATGATGACGTATCTTGTACAGAGAGCAATGATAAAATACTCCTATGGATCCGACTTTTTAGTTCAAATCCCGGGACTGTTTTTGCATATTTCTTCGGGTATATAGGGGTATTACGGATTTTAGTTGGAGTAGGTGGAACTTCCCACGAGAGTATCTACATACTCAACCAAACAACTTTTATGCTTTTCAAGTAATATCTTTGATCTTAGGAAGTTACACTTCTTGAATTCAACCAAACGACCACTAAGTAGGAGGATAATGGTGGAACAAAGAACTCGATTGGACTTGGAATCCAATCCCAGGGATAGTGACCCTTATGGCTTAAAATTTCCATTGATCTTGATTGTACATGTGAGAACCCACTTTGACCTTAGGGATATCAAAAGCAGATTACTTGTGGCTCTGCTTATGCCTTTGGTTGTTGATAAGTGGGATGTTGTGTAAACATCACATAGTTTGAAGTAAAATCATGTACGCAAAAAAATTAGATGGACCATACATATTATAGGAACTCAGTGAACAGGCACATCTGACTAGTGGTGAACAAGGTTTTTGAGATCCTATGTGGACCACAAGTTGCTGCCATTTTGGATCTCTGCTTTTTTATGTTCTGTTTTTTTGTGCTTGTAACTTCTGGAAGCTAAGAAGAGGACAGTGTATGATTAGAGAGGATACCCTTCAATTGGTTCAAACAACTTGAAGAATCCAGGGTTCTCAGTATTGTTACATACTAAGGTTGCATATATCTGACCCGTTTATCCCGTCAAAAGCGGGTCACATCAGAAGCATTTGGGTAATAGGTAGACCTGATATGGGCGGATGGTGCAGGACAATAACTAGTTACATTGTTAATAGGCTGTGATGGTTGCACATCGTTAGCGTGTTGATAACAGAGCAAAGAATAAGAATGGAGAAGGAGACGAGTCTATATTGAATATGTCTATAAAAGCCTTTGTACATTAAAGACTTTAATAAGCGTGCTTTTCACTCGAGCCTACCCTCATACCCAGCTATTAATCAAGCTTAGTTATAGTTAATCATGATATTATATATCTTTGTGATCTATAGGGAAACTTCAGTATTTGAGAATTGAGATGCATTCAGCTTTAGAGGTATGGTTTGTCCATTCTTTATGTCATGGCAAGTTAGGTGTGATTGTGAGCATCGACATAATAAGGTTACTCGGACTCTATCTTCTAACCAATTTCCTAATAAGAAGTTATTGTAAAACCGTCTCATATAAGATCGTATGGGCTAGATGTCTCATTCTCATTTCCGTCGTCTTGGAAGATAACGATCCTTACAGACCTAAGGTTTTGTTTCCTGGCTGCTGTAATGGCGTTGTATCAATGGGAAGCTGTTTCTGAGGCTCCTACCCAAGGAAATTTTACACCATTAACCTAACTATCTTGATTTATTTGTGAAGTTGACGTTGAAATTTGTAGAAAGTGAGATCCAAAGGACCTTCCCCAGTTAGTTTATTTCACAGTGGGACCATCAGTTGCTCAAATTTGAAGAATGTATGGTATGTCAGTCATACAGGTCAAGGATTTTTTATGCCTTTTTGTTTTGGCAATTGGGTTTCTGATGCTGATGGAACTATTAGGATTCGATATATATGCTTTCATTAATACCACCTCCGTTTCATATTATTTGCAACGATTTGACGTAAAGTGCGAGTAGAAAATGTCTAATCGGTGCAAATAATATGAAACGGAGGTAGTATTTTCTTTTACCTATTTTCGCCATTTTTCAGTTTACAGAGGAAGACGGTATGTTCATATAGTTGTGGTAATTCTAATAATTAAAAAAAGATGATCATATCGATTATCGCCCACCTACAAAAAGTGGGTAACCGTTTAAAAACTTGAGAGAGTTGTCTTATGTTTAACTTCGAAAAAAAAGATGATTGTATTTATCAACTTGGAATATGATTCTCTCCTCTTTAACATTTTCTATCTCCACATCACATCTCATTAGTTAGCAGTTCTCTGTTTTTTCAAGTATTACGCAACTATTATTATTTACACTTCAGTGTATAAAACTGTCGTGGTGATAGTGAATTATGCAGTTCAGTTTCTTTCTACAGTTCAGTTTATTTATGCAGTTCAGTTTATTTCAGCTTCTCTCAATCTAAAAGAACGAGACCTTACTTGACAAACAATATTTGAGTTCAGTTTCTCTCTACAGTTCATTTCATTCAGTTCAGTTTATTTCAGCTTCTCTCAATCTAAAAGAACGAGACCTTACTTGACAAACAATATTTGAGTTCAGTTTCTCTCTACAGTTCATTTCATTCAGTTCAGTTTATTTCAGCTTCTCTCAATCCAAAAGAATAGGACCTTACTTGACAAATAATATTTGCGCACTGTGTAGTAGTACTTTGTTGCGTTCTACGAGTAATTTCTCTTATATGGTTGGAAAAAATTTTAGTTCAACTGATAAGCATCAAACAACATATTCCTGCTAAATGACAATTCTCTTGACATTTTTCATACCTTTTTTTTGCTTCTTTCAAACATTTTGTTGGGAGTGTTACGTGTTTGGGAAGATCAATTGGGCTACCAACTTAAAGAAAATTGTTAGTCTATCATATATGCTACTATGCTAGAAAAGATTTATCAACTTCAACTGCATTTTGGAATCCTTAACATCATTACTGGGATTCTTATTTTCTTCTCTTTTTTTTTTTTTGTTCTTACAAATGTAACGAGAACAGAGATGTATTACAAATAAGGTTATCATAATCTTGGAAATTAGTATTATTTTGATTAATACACTCATATGTATCTTGCTTATAATATATCAAAAGCTATTAAGCTTTTTTTTTTTGCTCATTTACAAATTGGAAGAGGACAAAGTAATCCTAAATGGAGATTGCTACATCGATTCACTGGGTAGACTATTCATTATAAAAGACAATTAAAAAATAAATAATTCTGTTAAGTTGGACTCCACTTATTATTGATGTCTATCTCTAGCGGGTAGATTACCCTGTCAGTAGACAAAGTTTTTTCCATCCTAAATGTACCATCCCTTCAACATGTACATAAAGATATAAAAAGGAGAAAGCTCTAACAATTATCTAAATGCTAATTGTAAAGGAAATACGAGCCGTTATAAAAATTTAATTATAAAAATTTAATCTTTTAAAGCTTTTAAAAACTTCAATATTACTATTAGTTGTATCGGAAAAAAAAACTTGCAACTTTTTTCACTTTTGACAATTCTTGCGACATCTTTTACTTTTGACGATTCTCTATTACTTGCAATGTTCCATCTCTAGTCTAGCAATATGTATCTCTTTTTTTCTCTTCTTATACATGAATCTCGTTATCTCTTTTTATTTATTTATTTCCTTTTTTTAGTTCTTATGCAAATCCAAACATTATAAGTAAAAAAGACGGAAAAATTATTTTTGACATCACAAGTTTGATTCCTATCAATTGACTTGACATAAGAAGCTGGCCTGATTATACCTACTATAACAAATTTCGATCTAACAACATCTTTCTCTTATCATTTTAGAGGAAAAAAACACCTCATATACTCATGTGCATGTATTGATTTATCATTTATGGCATCACCGTTTCTTAACAAGATAAGAAATTTTTTCCACAAACATAATTCAGTGAATGGAATTTGGAATATAGAAAGACACCCGTCAACGTAACCTTCATGAGTGACAAGTCCAAATGTCTTCAATCTGTTATCGTTTCCTTTTCTTTCTTTTTCAAGTAAGGGTTAAAAACCATCGAAGAATCCACCGTTGATAGCAATGACTAATCTCCTCGACTCATATACTTTACTTAAAAATAAAGGACTAGTCAACAATATCTTTCCATTCTCAAAAATGTGGTTTCCTTTTCTTTTCTTTTTCAAGAAAGGGTTTTATTTTTAATCATGAAAGTATTCGCCGTCGATAATAATGACTAATCTACTTAATTCAATGTTCTATTTAAAAATAAAGGACTAATCAATAATATCTTTCTATTTTCAAAGATTAATGATCGAACTTCTGACCAATTGATTAAGGGAGAAAGGAAGCATCTTTTACTCACCATAAATTCTTCTCTTTTTCTCCTCCTTTTCTTAACAAATGATAGTGAAAGTTACTCATTTTTCTCCAAATTTTCTTCTATATGGACCATAACATTTTTTGATGAACAGTTTAGTATTTTCTTGGTTAATATTTTTCAGAAAAATTTCAACTTTCTGTTACAAAAATTTTTATCCTTTAAAAAGCTAAACTACTAGTCACCTTTTTCCTCCAATTATTACACCATTTCTGTTTTTCTGGAAGAAGTTTTGGCGTTTGGATTTCTCTTCATTCATACATAAAACTCCACTATAATTAATTCAGTGTAATAGTAAGTTTTTCTTGAATAAAAAAACTTGTAAGTTTTTTTTTTGTTTTATTTTGTTTTCAGGTAAATTTATGATGGAGTATCTGTTTGGATTCTATTTTTGTAAGGCGTATAATATAAGCATTTTCCTTGAATAGAACTAATATGGGAATTTGATTTTGGCATCACTGAATTAATGAGTTAATAATTTTGTGAAAGTAACATTTGAAAGAAAAATATATATAAAAGAGTATTAGAAGGCTTCACTTGTTCTAAGTCATCAATCATGGTAGAGGAAGATGGATTATGTTTTCCATACACAAAGAGCAAAATTCCTCTCTTCATCTTCTTCAAAAATGCCAGGTACAATTTCCCTTTTTACCCTTCTCATGTTTTTTGGTGGGTTTTTTTGGGTGTCAAATACTTCCTGTGTTCGATAATAAGTGAAACACTTCTCTCTTTTATATGGAAGAGCTTTTTTAGAGAAGTGTTTCGCTTATTATGGAACGGAGGAAGTATTGTTTACTAGGTTTGATTAAATTGTTTTTGTGGAGCTAAATGAAGTAAAAGTATGATTTTTCTTTATTTGATGAATAAAATGGAGAATTGTGTTTATAAAATGAGAAAAAGAAAACTAAAAGCATGCATGTTAGTATGTTACTTATGTTATGACATTATGTATGTAAAATAGGTTGGTGTTCAAGATGGATGAGCTTGGACAGGAAATAGCACAGATTGCACTTCCTGCTGCACTGGCTTTGACAGCTGATCCTATTGCTTCTCTTGTTGACACAGCTTTTATTGGCCAAATAGGTAAATTATTTGCTTCCAATATGTATCATGTATGCACTATAATTATTTTACACCAATGGTATACTACCTTTCTATTTTTCAGTCGCACCATTTGCTTTTTCACATTTTCGAGACGATTTTTTGGACATTAATATCTCTTATTGAGTATAAGTAAAAATTATAAAAATTTGATATCTGGAATCCTCGCATTTAAACGAATTCAACAAGAAACAAAGATGAATAGTGCCACAAAACTAAATGTTGCAACTAAAAAAGTCCGGAGGTAGTATGTGCATTATACATGTCCTAGAATGATGATAGTAGATTTTGGGGGTGTCTGGTTTGTAATTGTGCCTGTGGGTTGGGGTCATGTGCGAAGACGGTCTAGAGGATTTATTCTTTACCCAAAGCAACAGTCTGCATTTTATCTTTGAACCATATTTAAAAGATTAGCATTGGTTTCTTATATGGCTATATCGTAATTAAATAGCAAGGCATGATGCTCAAACTTTTGGCATGGCAAATTCATGATTTTTTAAGTCTAGGATGAAAGCTAGAACCTGCATGGCGCACCCATGGGCTGTGCCTAGGCCTTGATTTTGTGTCTGGCATGCAAGGCAAGCACATGAGCCGGTGTATTGTGCATGGTCGAGAACAGTCTAGAATGAAAGCAAGAAGGCAGGAGCTGTGCTTAGGCCTTGATTTTGTGTCTGGCATGCATGGCAAGCACATGAGCCTGCGTATTGTGCATGGTCGGAATGACTAAGCCTCGGGAATGGTCACCTCGAAATGGTCCCGAAATGGTCTAGTGCCAATAATGCCATGATTGACAAATTGGGTGGTCTGGAATGTCCATATATGGAAAAATGGCCTATTGTCTTGAAATGTAGTATATTTATGTAGTCCGCTATGATGAAATTCACTGCTAGTTAGACTTTTTTCTTGTTGGACTGGAAGCTTGATACTTTATGCGATGGCTGCAGGGCCTATTGAACTTGCTGCTGTTGGGGTCTCCATAGCTCTTTTCAATCAAGTATCTCGGATCGCAATCTTTCCTCTTGTAAGTGTGACTACTTCTTTTGTGGCTGAGGAAGATGCCGTGGCAGAAGTGGGTCTGAACAACAAAAGATAGAATGCTTGGAATCCAATTCAAGTTCTAATAATGAAGCCAAAGAACTATTACCTCAATCAGGTTTTTTTTTTCCTGCCAAATTGCACAATACTATGTTTGCATCACTTCATTGGCAATTTGTAAACATTTAGAGTATGTTGCCTTTTCTGTTACATTCAGGGGAGAGTACTTTTAAGTTCAAAACAAGTAGCTTTAGTGTTGAAAGTTCGAAGCCTCAAAAACGGCACATTCCATCCGCTTCTTCAGCTTTGGTTATTGGTGCAATTCTCGGTCTTCTCCAGGCGATTTTCCTCATTTCTCTAGCAAAGCCATTATTGAACTATATGGGTGTCAAACCTGTAAGTACAAATTTCCTTAAATTTATATTAACTTATTAGCCTTTATATGAACTTATGGATTCTAACTTAAATTATATGGGTGTCCATCTAGTAATGGTGTGAACTTACCTGAAATTAATTTTTTAAGGTGAAGAGGACGCACCATGAGTAAATGTTCCTTGAAAATGAGGTGAAAAATTTCAGTTGCATAACAAGTTGAGCAACTAATGGGGATGAAGTAACTAACACACCCTTAGTGAACCAAACTAGAGTTAGCTTATTTCCTTAAGAAAGGAGAGAAAGGGCATGATAGGCTCTTCACTCTTTGTTAGTCCCTTATCTTACATAATCTCTACATTATGCTTTACCAGGACTCGCCCATGCTACCCCCAGCTAAAAGGTACTTAACATTGAGGTCACTCGGTGCACCTGCTGTTCTTCTTTCATTAGCTATGCAAGGAATTTTCCGTGGTTTTAAGGATACCAAGACTCCTCTGTATGCCACTGGTGAGTCCTATTTAAGAATCTTAAATGAGCAAGTTTAATCAAGTGACATTTTTTTTGGAGTGCTTTGATCAATTACCATTATTTGATTTTTTTTTTTCACTTGAATTTCACAGTGGCAGGGGATGTCACTAACATAATTCTTGACCCAATTTTCATGTTTGTCTTTCGGTTGGGTGTCAGTGGTGCAGCAATTTCCCATGTTATATCACAGTAAGCTTTCAGAGCAGCTATTTATATACTAATTTAAATGCTACTTCCCGTGTTTCTTTCTAATTGCAACCGTACAATTTTAGCACACAATTTGTTTGCTGTAGCGCACAACTTTGACCATTCATATCTTTGATTTTCTATTAGTAGAAATTATAAGAAGTTATAATTTGTCCAACGTCTTATGGTGATCATAAAGGTACTTGATTTCGATCATACTATTTTGGAGACTTATTCAACTAGTTGATCTCCTACCTCCGAGCATCAGGGACCTCAAATTCGGTCGGTTTCTAAAAAACGGTAAGGGATGCCTATACTACTTGATCATTTAAATGTCCTTTTCCGGTTTTCCCTGCCTAAGGATATGAAAGTGTATAAAAGGACTAAAGGAGATACGGCTAAGAGTTTACTTCTTACTTTTTTTGCAGGTTTTCTTTTATTGATGAGGGTCATTGCTGTGACATTCTGTGTGACCTTAGCTGCATCTATGGCAGCACGCTTAGGGCCCACACAAATGGCTGCATTTCAGGTCTGTTTGCAAGTGTGGTTGGCGACTTCCCTTCTTGCTGATGGACTTGCTGTTGCTGGCCAGGTCGGTCTGTCATTTTTTAGTAATATGCCACTTTTTAAGTATTTATGTATTGTAAAGTTCGTTTATTGGTTGGTTATGCACTGTTTTAGGCGTGCTTTTTCGTATTTTGCAGGCAATACTTGCAAGTGCTTTTGCAAAGAATGATTTCGAGAGAGCAACATCAACTGCCTCCAGAGTATTGCAGGCAAGTTCGATATTTCTAGAGCTGATATTGTACTAGACATGGCCAAAAATTTCCAGCCCATTTCGGCCCAGATAGACCACATTTTTAGCTAAAAAATCCTGTCCAAACCGAGAGAAATTATGACCGTCTGTGCGAGCAGGCCTGTTACCAAAAATAGCCTGAAATGTAACTTGGTCGAGCCAGACCCTAAAATAACCCGGCCAATCAGGTCCAGCTGAGTATATACTCGATTAGCTTTAGATATCTGATATGACCTATGATTAGGAATATAGGATCTATATTATGTCATTACTCATTATCATCATCTGATTTTTGTTTATTTTCTGCTATATGTGCAGTTGGGATTTGTTCTAGGATTGGCCTTATGTTTCATGCTCGGGTTCGGCTTAAAGTTTGCAGCAAGATTATTTACCAAGGATGTCGATGTCTTGAACCTTATTACCATAGGCATTCCAGTACGCGCACTTTTCTACATATTTGGTTAATACATTTTCATTTGTTTATATGTTGCGAGAGTCGAGCTAATTATAACTATGTTATCTTTACCACAGTTTGTTGCTCTGACACAACCAGTAAATGCATTGGCCTTTGTTTTTGATGGCATCAACTTTGGAGCATCTGATTTTGCATATTCAGCCTTTTCCATGGTAATTCTTTTACAAGAATTTTCATTCTTTCTTAAATATAAACTTAGCTTGGGACAAACTTCTGATCCTATTTCTTAATTTTTCAGGTGATGGTGGCTGTTATGAGCATTTTGTGTTTGATGTTTCTTTCTTCTCATTATGGTTTTATTGGGATATGGGTGGCTCTAACTATTTACATGAGCCTCCGCGCGTTTGCTGGGTTTTGGAGGTATAATTTTACAAATTACTCACGTCGTGCTTAAAATCAAACTATGTCCCAAATCTTATTGGTCTCAGTTATATTTTAGAACACATTATAGTCAGCAAATGGAACATAAATTGTGGATTAGGTCATTTGGGTTCCTGGAAACTGGCTCTTCATATCTTTATTACCTCAATGCTGTTTGCCGACTGCCGTCCATATTAACCGTATATCGTGCGTATTTTTCGGGCGGTGTTTAGTAAATACAGACGGTAATAGTAAACCCCTATTAATTGAATCTTTTCTTTTTGCAGAATTGGGACAGGAACTGGACCTTGGAGCTTCCTTAGGAGTTGAATTCCATTCTGTTATTTTTGGAACATTTTGCCTACTTTGTATATGTAGCTCAAGGAGGGATGTATAACTTTGTAGAACAGAATTTTTTAAGATCCCAATCTCATGGAAAATAGGTATAGTAAGTAGTTAATTGTTATACTATAGGTCTGAATTTTCACAATAAAAAAAGCATCTATATACCAACAATACCAGCAACAAAAGATTTTTACTTATAGCTTTCTGTTCGTTATACTTTACAACCGTAATTAAGGCTACGTTTGGTTGGAGGAAGTATAATGAGTCACTCTATATCTTAAAAGGGCAACTTAGAGCATCCTTACTCACAATTGAAAAGTAAGATCAAGTCATCAATTTTAAACAAAAAAACCTGTTAATGGTGACTGAGAATAAGATTGTGGGATGAGTGGGGATGATTGGGGGGAATGCATGGGGTGGGTGAAAATTTGATTAGGCGTGGGAGTGGGACCCACAACCTGATCTGACGAAAAATAATTTTTGTTGCTTTCCCCAGCCAAAACGATGGCTAGACTTCCCTCTCTCTCTACATATAATTACATATGAAATTCCATCTCTCTCTACATATTATTGTCTACATTCATATTCATCCATTGATTCCAATTTTCTTTTCTATTTAAAATGTTCGATTTCCTAGATTGATTCAACTTACTTTTTGAGGATAGAAATTGAAGGATTTTTTCAACGATATCAAAAAATTGATTTCAATTTTCTTTTCTATTTAAAATGTTCGATTTCCTAGATTGATTCAACATATTTTTTGATGATAGAAATTGAAGGATTTTTTCGACGATACCAAAAAATTGAAGGTTTTTTGAACACTAATTTTACTATATACCATAAGTTTTAAGATTTTAATTTTGTAATTTACAATGTAAATACTTGATTTTCTTATTCACTGGTGTGTGAGCTGGAAAAAAAAAATCCGATTTTTGGGGGTTTAGTTCAACCCACTGAAGTTATTTGCTGCGAAAATGATCATAAATTACGCAATCTTAAATTTTCTTATTAGTCATGACCATAAATAGTAGAAAAGTAATCTTATAAGAGGACACCGTAGCTAGGGATGGAAATGGATGGGATTCGGGGCGGGTGGAGCATCACCCGCATCCATCCGCTCCACCCGCATCCATCCATCCGTCACCCACCGGGTGAAACGGGTGGGTCGGGTGATAAACGGGTGAAACCATGTAGTATATTTTCTAATGAAATTTGTGATATGATATACATGATATAAAATATTTCTATCAAAAATATAAAAAGTAAGTAAGTTTACACATAAAACTTAATAAATGGGTGATGGGTTGGAGGTTAAACGGGTGATGGATCGGGTGACGAGTGAAAAAATTCTCACCCACCACCCGCGTTCCATCCATTTAAATCGGGTTTTTCATCCATTTAAAAAACTGGGTTAAACGGGTGATGGATGATCCATCACCCATTTCCATCCTTAACCGTAGCTCATCCCTTAGCTTATACTTCCTCCGACCCATAATAAGTGAAACACTTCTCTCTTTTATGTGAGAGCATTTTTAGAAGAGTATTTCACTTATTATGGAACGGAGAAAGTATAATAGAGATAAACTCGTCAATTTATATTACATTTTCGGGTGTTGCGCATAAAAAAAATGTTAAACTACATAGGTATAGGCTAGAGCCTATATGCGAGTAACACTCCAAAAGACGCTCACAGTGACTGTCGCATACGCAAATTGAATTCCTTTAGTACCCATTTACTATAGGTGGGTAGCTATTCAAATTGAATTTGATACATGCTGAACTTAAATTGAATTCCTTTAGAACCTTTGGAACCACTCATAAGTCATACGCAAAGCTCGAATTGCAGAAGCTCGAATTCCAGGTTGTTGTTTTGTTCCTTAGATGAATCTACTTGTTTTGTTGCGGATTTTGGTGTGGAATTGCGATTTTTGAGATCTACTTCATGTGATTATTCATGCGATTGGTTTTATGCTGTTTGTTTCATGAATTCAACTTATTTTTTCTTTCGCATATATGTTATCTCATGTTTTTAGGGATAATTTACATGTTATAAACTTATGATTCAAATGAATTTCTGGTATAACTTGTTAATTCATGTTTGTTTGTTTCATGGAAGTAAATGATAAGAAAATTTATGTTACACTTTGTAGATGCGCATATTTTTGTTCACTTGTTCTTGTTTAATTTCATCAGATCAATTTTTCAAGTGTTGTGGCTGGAAATCAGATCAATTTTTTGGCTGGAGTTTCTTTAATTGTTTTAGATTAGTATAGCCTTAGTGGAATATTCTTTAGATTATAGAGATACCTTCTACCTTTCGGGGTTTATACATGTATAATGTATTATTTCTCTCCTCGATGTGATGCGTGAATTGTGATGACCTTATGTATGCTGATCAGTTGATAGCATTAAAGCTTATCATCAAGATGTTTCAGCAATAAAAACCTTTCTTCTTAGGTCTTGTTTGGTTGTATATGGGAAGTCATACTTCGTATGAAGTTATTTTTTCCATGTATTTGAAATTCCTAGGAAGTGTAAAATTGTGGTTGGTTGATAATGGGAAGTAAAACTTCCTATGGGAAGCTCTACTTACCTAGGGGGACCTAGGTAAGTAACTTCCTCCATTTTGGAGGAAGTAGAACTTCCTAGGAAGTGCAAATTCCCATGGTTTTGCCAACCAAACAATTTCATATACTTCTACTTCCTAGGAATTTGCACTTCCCATAATTTGTTTTGTCAACCAAACAAGGCCTTAGTTTCATGCTCTTTGTGTTTCTCTTTTGGAATTTGGATTTCCTCCTTATATGCTAGTATTTGTTTGTTTTGTTTTGTTTTGTTTTGTTTTGTTCAGGTAGATGAACTTTAGAAGCGTCATTATCACTAGGCCGTTAATCGACCTCTTATATACTAGTATTTCGATTTCTTCCTTATATGCTAGTATTTGTTTGTTTTGTTCAGGTAGATGAACTTTAGAAGCGTCATTATCACTAGGCCGTTAATCAACCTCTTCAGGCGCACTCACACACTACAACGTGTTACCACCCCTCCAACTAATACCTTTCTTCATCAGTCTCTTGCTCCTTTGCATAATAACACATTGATCCCAGTCAACTCAGACCATCTTCTCAGGGTTTGCACAATTCTGTACCAGCAACAAGATGCGTTAGATTCCAAGCTCCAAACACACCTTCAAAACTCTCAATTCAGCCTTAACCATGAATTTTTCCTCCAAGTATGCAACAAATTCCCCCTTTCATGGCGACCAGTTTACCGCTTCTATCAATTCACCTTGACTTGCCCGGGTTTACCCACACCCCTGTCACCTTCAATAAGATGCTTGATGTGATTGGTAAGTCTAGAAATATTGATCTGTTTTGGGAATTATTACATGAAGTGACAGAGCAGAAAATTGCTAATGATAAGACATTTAGGGTTGCTTTGAAAACATTGGCTGCTGCTAGGGAATTGAAGAAATGTGTGGAATATTTTCACTTGATGAATTCTCATGAGTATGGCTATAGCTTGGATACTTTAAATAAAGTTGTTGAAACCCTTTGCAAGGAAAAGCTGGTTGACGAGGCTAAGTATGTTGTGTGTAAAGTTAAAGGATTGGATTAGCCCAAATCACGTAACTTATAAGCACTTAATCTGTGGATTTGTGATGTTGGCGATGTGATTGAGGCTTCAAAATTGTGGAATCTAATGATGGATGAAGGAATTGAAGCTGACATAGATGCTGTAAATACAATGATAGAGAGGTTCTTCAAGAATAATCAGTTTGATCAAGGACTAAAGCTTTTTCAAACTATGAGAGTAAAAAGGATGGAGGAAGTTGGACTTTCTACTTACAGTATCGTCATCAAATGGATGTGTAAAAGGGGCAAGCTTCCTCAGGCTCATTTAGTGTTTGAAGAAATGCAAAAGAGAGGAATCAAAGCAGATAATGCAACACTAGCGTCATTAATGTATGGGCTCGTGTCAAAGAATAGAGTTGTAGAGGCGTATTTAATCATGGAAAATACGGAAACACCAGATATAAGCATGTACCATGCCTTGATCAAGGGATTTCTAAAAAGACGGAAGGCAGGTGAGGCAACGGAAGTTTTTAGATTGATGATAAGAAAAGGATGCGAACCTACTATGCATACCTATATCATGTTGTTGCAAGGGCACCTAGGGAAGAGAGGAAGGAAGGGGAATGACCCCCTCGTAAATTTTGATTCCATATTTGTTGGGGGTTTGGTTAAAGCCGGGAAAGTTCTGGAAGCCACCAAGTATACTGAACGAACCATGAAAAGAGGACTTGAGGTGCCGAGGTTTGACTATAACAATTTCTTGCATTACTACTCAAATGAGGAAGGTGTATTAATGTTTGAGGAAGTTGCAAAGAAATTGAGAGAGGTTGGACTATTTGATTTAGGAGACATTTTTGTAAGATTTGGGGAAAAAATGGCTACTAGAGATAGAAGAAGAACAAGAGAGTAGGAGAGATATTTGTAAGATTTGAGGATGAAATGACTGCTAGATATAGAAGAAGAACAAGAGATGCCTTCGAGAAAATACCTCGGCATTTAGTGCATTATGTAATGTGTCGGGTGTAATCCAGTTCTGCCATGTCTAGGTATGAAGCTTGGTTGTTGCTGTGGCAGTGGCTAGGAATTTAATTGATACATGCTCAAACAGAGATGTAATATGGTGGAATTATTTGATTGCTAGTTATGTGAGAAATAACCAAGCTCATGCAAGTGGATGATCTTGAAAGAGGAACCCAATCCTGTAAAAAATATAAATATTCTCTCATCATGCACTGATGTAGCTAGTCTTCCTCTAGGCCAATGCCTACATGCTTACACTGTACGTAAACGAGGCTTGAATTTGTCGGTTGGGATCGCTTTGTATTGATGTATGCAAGGTGTGGCAGTATGCAGAACACTCAGGAGATTTTCAAAAGCATGTGCAAAGAAGCAATATTGGCTCTTGGAATGCCTTGGAAGCCGAATATGGTTTGAATGGTCAAGTAAATGATGCTCTACATGTCTACTCACAGATGTTAGGCTATGAATTCCGACCAAATGGGAGGACCTTATTATCCTTCTTGTCTGCTTGTAGTCGTTCAGGTAAGTGGAATGGTGGCCCGAGAAGGGCTTGGAGCGAGCTTTCAGCTCTATGGTTTTGATGTAACCCCAAGGCTTGTTCACTACGAGTTGCATGGTAGATATAAGTGGGCTTGCTGGATGCAAACAACATTATCACTTTTATGCCATTTGAACCAGATGCCTCTTGGTTCTTGTTCAGTTGCAGAGATCACTCTAAACTGATTGCTTGGCTAAAATTATTATCCTTTTGTTCTGAGACCTGATTGCTTGGCGGCAGCCAGCTCTTTGTCGATTATTAACTTCTGTCGCGAGTTCACGACATGATTCTGTTGTGGAGAACTTTGCCAGAAGCCAAAGGTTGCTGATTAATCTTTAGATTTTGTACAAGAACTAACAGCACATATGAGTAAGTATATAGTCATCTCACTGTTTTTTTCGACAAATTCGTGCCTTTCTTTTTTCTCTTGTATTGATAAACACCTTATCTCCTTGTCAATAACAAAAAAGATTAACAATCAGATATTACTAGTCATATTCCTTTGCACAATTCTTGAGTTTCTTCTTTTATTTAGGTACATAATCTTGTGTTTGATTGTGAATGAATTAATGAAAATTTAAGCTGAATACTCGGTCATTTCACCAGACTATATGCTAAATGCTAGTACTATCATCATGCTTGGCCTTGTAAATATTTGTTTCACCTAATCTTATTTTCTGCTTTTGACCGAAAATATTTGTACGTAATCTTGTATGAACGACTTGGTACCCAATAAGTTTTTTGTTACCCAAGGAATTGGGGTCGACTCAAGTGGTGAGCTTTTCCATCTTTCCTAGTAAGGTCTAAGGTTCAATTCCTACCTCTAAGCATTTGCTTATAATGAACCTATGGGTAGAGGTTTTGTGCGAGGGCAGTTAAGAAGATTTCTTCTTATCAATTTTTTTAAAAAATTATAAGTTTATTGTTACCCATGCATAAGTTACTGTTTTATATAGTTTTAGGTGTCTATTTTTATGTGATCAGTCTAGAATAAACTTATTGTGAATTGGGTCCTTTTTACCTAAACAAGTGAAGTATACAACTATATGTTGTATACAAGTTGATCTATTATTAGTTTACTGTCGTATGACATTTTCCTTTCCATTCTATAAAAAAGGGAAGGAAAAAAAACGATCTCTTGATTTTAAAATGTATAGTTAAGATACAATTTTACCATGTAGAGTCGTATTAAAACTCTAGAGGATCCGAATTCATGTGGTAGTCGGCTAGTGGCTGAAACATCTTGAAGCTACTTTTAGTCCAACATTATCTTCTATTATTCTGAAATAATTGAGTTCACTATATGACTAAAATCAGAAAAATCCAAGAGATTTTACTTAAAATTATTCAAGTCCAACTATTATGCATTTGGACATGCTAAAAAGATAGGACAAGGGAAAAACATTTCATGTTTGTGGGATTCCTAAGTTGCTTTTTCATTTCTAAATGTCTTTTTCTGGTATTATAAGAACTTAGAAACATTAGTTAACTAGTATCACCTTATTTTGTTTTATTATTTTGGTGCTATCTTATTTGTTTTATTACTAATAATGTTTATGCTGATATTACTCCTTGTTTGCCGGGAGACAGTTTTGTGTTCGGAGTGCCCCACTTTCCCCCGAACCCCGGGAAAAAGGGAGTCCGGATCCTCTAGAGTTCTAGTGAAACTCTACAAGGTAGAGTTGTATCCGAGCCATACATTTTAAAATCAAAGGCTTATATTGGTGGAATGGAAAGATTTAGGGGTGGATTTGATGAGATAAAATAGGGGGATTTTGGAAAGAGAATATATGAGCCATTGATTTTTTATTCAATGGTTGATATTGCTCAAACTCTACCTTGTAGAGTTATTTTACAACTCTAGAGGATCCAAACACGGAAAAAGGAAGAGGTTTATTTTAACCTATTAACTATTATTTGGGTTTGGACATTGTCTCGAGTTGGTATTATTTTGCGAATTTGCCATTTTTTTTTCATTTTCGTTAAAATATATTGAGGAAAACTCAACATTTAAAAGGTACAAATATAATAATATGGACACTTAAAGCATGATTAAAAGTTGGTTGAAAGGGTAATTGTGTCATGTATAATAGCAAGAGGTCACAGGTTCAGATCTTGTTGCAAGCTAATTTTACTTTTGCCAGATGACGTGTATACATTGTCAGTTTGTCACACACGCCTTTAATATATTTGTATAGATGTTTATACTTCCTCCGTTTTATATTACATGCAACACTTGTATTTTTTACACTATTTACAAATTTCACTTTGCCGATCGTTTGTGATTTTTACGTGAATAAAAATATTGTCATGTGGGATCTTGTTAAATTCGTGTATTTTTTAATATGTACTTTTTATAATTTTTACAAATACAAAGTTAGAGATATATGTCCTCAAAAGACATGCGTGAAAAGTGCAAGTATTGCATGTAATATGAAATGGATGAAGTATATCTAATTTTTTGCTAGTAGTTTGATTTGCATATGTCAATTAACAAGAATCAAGAAAAAAAATTAATATTTAAAACACATTCATGTGAAAAAATGAATTGGCATAAAAAATAATTAAGTCTCTCAAAAAAAACATAAACTGAAAAAGAAATAGAAATTAAAAATATTGGTTCACAATTCTACCTTAGACGATTATATAGTTTTTATTCAATAGGTCGCTACCTATAAATTTCAAACGTTACTCGGAATAACGTTCTACAACCACTATCCATAATTTACTCCAATCATCACCCGGTAATACAACCACAATCTTACCAAACACTCGTAGTTTTCTTGAATAGCGTTTTGATCTTGTCCAACCGCTACCCGCTATCCGCTACCTAAAATACTAGTGTCAAGGAGTGCTATATATCAGTGGTTTTATGAGAGCAAGGCATCCAATACTCTGATCAGATTAAGCAATCTAGATAATGGCCAACTTTTGCTATGTTTAAAACAAATCATATAATACACTGGAAATATACATTTTATATTTTTAGTCATCTAAAACCTGATTTTTCTGGTCCCAAATGCACCCCTCTTCAACAACCCTCCTATCAATTTCCCTATTGATTCCCACCTTGCCATCTTACTTTCATTTTCATTTCCCTACTCTTCTTGTCCTACAATCCAAATATCACTAAGAAATCTAACTACCACATCAAAAGGTGGTTGTGCAACAACCAACACCATAGTATTATATACACCTGTTAGGGGACCAATGATGGATCACTCAACTAATCATACTAATCATAGATGCATAATTTATGGACCATAATCATATACTTTCATATGTCCTCTTCTATGCTTCCTAGTGATGCATAAATCATAAATTTGTGACATTAGAAGTAATCATGGGATAGGTTAGCAACTAGATTTGAAATCGGTTTGAATTTAATAAAACTAGATCGAGTGTGTTTAAGATCAAAGAGGTTCTAAGTATCTATTTAAATCAATGTCTCTCTCGTAAATAAAGCTTAACTAATCAGGTCGGTTAATAATCAACTTTAATGCATATGTTGCTAATTGAATTGAATTGATAGCAATTTCTAGGACCTAAGATTTGTTAGTTAAGTTCAAGTTCAACAATAAATGCAAAGTTGTAAACTTTAAATGAGAAATGAAAGCAATAAAGAAAGACAAAGATTTAACGTGGTTCGGTCAACCTTGAGTCCTTGACCTACATCCACAAGCAATAACCTTGGAGTTTTTTTAGCCCCTCTAATGGAGGAATTACAGTGGATAAGAAGAGACAAAGAAGGAGAGAGAGAGAGTGTGTTATATTTTGTGGCTAATTTGAATTTTAGGGTTCTAAATTACTTTAGCATGTCTTATAGAAATATATGACCTCCTAAAGTTAACAAAATGACCCAGAACAAAAAAAAATCTGGAAAAAAAACCGGATTAAAACGCAAAACAGGATGACTGCCCTCCCTGGCCAGGAACCACCCGCCCGTGCCAGGAACCGCCCGCTCGGGCCAGACAGTCTGCGCGGCGCAGGTTTTTATATAAGCCCGTCCGAGCTGATGCACGCCCGCTCGGGCTGCTAGGGAAGGAGGAAGCGTGCTTCGTGCGTGCGACGCACTTCCATCTTCGAGTCTCTCTCCTTCTTTGCCAAGAAATCAAGGCACATTTTACATGAATGTTGTGTGATTATCCTAGGGAGGTCAAACAAACAGGACACATTTGTTGGGATGAAATCATCT